>NC_141051.1:22056749-22164249 GCF_041138505.1 Cibotium barometz
CTTTACATCGCTTCTAAAGTCTCTAAAAAGAACTACACTTCTATTTTGTGAACAAGTATTCACAACAAAACCATGTCGACAATGTGAAGATCTCGAAAAAAAGATCTCTCCATGGAAGCCCATCGAGTTCCAAAAAAACCCAATGTTGCCATAGGTGACATACAAATAGATGAAACCACGATCTACATCGATACTTCATGGCACACACACCTGTATTTGATCGAGCACGTGTAAAGAATCCAAACAATAATTCCTCGTCACATGTATCCCCCAAATTGAGGTGTGCTTAGATTTGTAAGAGTCTTCATTGCTTCCAGTGTCGTGGTTATCCACCAAGAATCATCATAAGCTATGTCTTCATAACTAAACCATGTAAAAAATGTATTATTGTTAATCAATGGATCGTCAAATAGCTCGCTTTGATGCACAAGCCACTCAAACAAAGCATCTTGAACCACTTTGTCACCTCGAGCTTCATATGTACATAATGAATGTGGGGACAATATATCCTCTCGAATATCCTCATCAACACACGAGCTCTTGGTCTATATTTGTGCTACCAAGAGTGTGCATACCCCCCAAATTGTCCATAGTAATATCGTCACAAAGTAGAGAGGCGATCACCAAACCCATGATCCAAGAACCCATGTGTGATCTCATCCGTGTATGTTATACGAGAAATAAAATCCATAATGATACATTCATCATCCTCAACAATGTTTAACCCCAAGAAACTGAGTTGTATCTTCAATGTTGACCAAGAATTCCCAAATAGTATCCCAATCTTTAGCAACCATGACATTGCTAAGAAATCCATAGGCATCATCTGTGAATCATGTGAACCACACAAGAGACAAAATAAGAAGCAACCCTCTACTTTCTTGGAGCACAAAGACACTTTCTTGAAACACAAGCCACTTGATCCTAAAAACTGATTGACCTAACCACGAGGAACTCATAAACATATGCATAATCCCAAATCTGAGGCCCAAGATCTCGTGATAGCCAAATAAAGAACATGAGCCTTTGAAGAGTGACCATGCCATCATGTTGTTAAAAACCCATGTCTTGTTGTGAAGAAGAAAGAAACATACCATGCATCATCATCAAGCGTCGTATCCGAACCATATACCAACCCCAAAATATGTCGAAGAAGTTCACGTCTAGCATGAAATTAAGGAACTTGTCCACATTCAAACATAGAGCGTGATGACTTCACAATATTTCCTTTACAGAATCCATGCAAATACAGTACAACAGAATGAGGGTCTAGCAGTGAAAATAGTAACCCTTTTATAACTAGAAGGGTAGGGAGATGTCGGGCCCGTTTCACTACTAAAAAAGCTACTATTTTCGTCGCAACAACAAGTTCGTTAAACTCAACAGCGAGAATAGCAGCGAAATTTCACTACATAGACTGGGGAGTCTGCACAGGACTCCTCAGTATACCCCAACTCTTTTTTTTCTAATGTAAAAACAATAAAACGTACACAACTTCATGTCCTACTCATTTTCATGGACACGTGTAATGTAAAACTTGACAAATAAAAAAAAGAACAATTGTAATTCATGGTTTTAGGAATGTCAAAATTTAATTACAATACTTGGCAGAATTACATGTGTATGATTTCAAAAAGCTCATATATAAAATAAAGCGTAATGAAAATCTATGGAGCTAGGGGCTACATTGAGGGGGTCTACATCTCATGCAATTTGATTATTATTGTTTCTTGTTGCAGCTCCACCCCCTTCTCTTCTCACATTTCCATTGCTTCTTGCTTGGCTATTTGCACCACTATTTCTAGTAACATGATCCTAAAACACAATAAAACTAACACAAGTGAAAAAAATAAAGAGCTTATGGTTTTAGGAATGTACTTACTTGCCATGATTTCCAAGAATGTCCTCTAGTACTAACAAAATATCCTTCGTCTTGCACCCTTTCAAATAGAGCTTCCAAACCCCGTTGTAATGCAAAATCATATTCATCTTGCATAGGGGGGCAGTCCACTGCTTCAAGCTATAGATATACAAATAAATGAACATTATATTTATGTTGTTATTTAAGATAACCTTCTTTAATTAAAAGATAAGATACAATTTGAGGCTAATATATACTTACAAATATTGTTGGAATATCGACTCCTCCTTTACGTGTAGCATCGCACGGCAAGTTATTTGCCATCTATCCAAGAAGAAACATAAATACTTAAAACTTTTATGCATACTCCAATGCATGAGGCTTATGCATAAGGCTAACGCATGCATATGGCTATAGCTACCGGCATGCATAAGGCTAAAAAACTTGCAAAAAACTCAAAGTACAAGTTTATTGTATTCAAAAGATAAAAACTACGCGGTGGGAAAAGAAGCAAAAAAAAAGCAAGATATTTTTTATAATATAGCAGCAGTTTTTCGCTTGATGAGCAACGATTTTTCGTTGTGCAAAAATCACTACTGAGGAGTGACAAATCGACGCTACTCAGCATCGTTAAAACCCTCGATATTTTTCTTCCAAAATCGTTGTAGAAATGTTGTTGTGCTCTTGATGTGTTGTAGTGATAATCATGTTGAAGGTCATCACATGGCCAATCAATCTATCTTAAAGGCTTATAATCCATATCCATGTCATCACCAACATGCGTCAAGGCACAAGGTGCTTGGTTCTCCAATTCACCTTCAACATTGGACTTTACATGCACTCTATTCTCAAGAACTTCATGTATCTCATGCACCCTAAGTTCCTCAATGGAAAAGAGAGTAGACAAACTATCATAAGCATCATCCTCATCATAAAATGTAGCAAATAGAAAGAGAAAACCATCATATGCTTAATCTTTGTTGATTTAGTTGACCTCTTTGCTCATCAGTGGATCTACAAATAAATCCATTATCAGGGAGAGGTGGTCATCCTCCTCAAGCACATCTGTCACGCAGGCTGTAACGCCTGTGACCGAAGGACGTGGCCATCCGGGGTTCAGTGTGGGAGAGGACGCCCATGCGGAGTCATGGGCGGCCAGGCTAGTGTGGACGGTAGGCCACACACTATATAGCCTGGGGGATGAGGGGCAATCCTCATTCTTCCTCTATGACTGGGTGGTGAGGCAGAGGCCATCCCCTCCTATGGTAATGCCCGTAGTGGTATTACAATAATCTAACACACTGGTATCAGAGCGTGAGTTTCGATTGGGTCAGGGTCCATGCGTGACTGGGGACCGGAGCCCACTCAATGGTTTTCAACCATTCAAAAACTCTTATCCTTATCTCCACAATGGACTGTGTGGAGTGAGGCGGCTAGAACGGAAAAGGAAGAATTCTCTCTCTCTCTCTCTCTCTCTCTCTCTCTCTCTCTCTCTCTCTCTCTCTCTCTCCGTCGCACACACCAAAGCGATAATCTGCAGGTAAGCATTTTCGTTTTTTTTGCTTGAAGCTTGTCTGCGAAAAAAAGGTTTTCGTCTAGTGTAGAGAGAGAATGGATGTGAAGAGAGAGAGGCCACTAGAGCTACGCGTCTGGTGAGGTCAGCTGTGAAGAAAATAAGCGGTTGCCTAATGCTGCCGACGGCCAGCCCTGACGCGAAGAGACAAAACTGCTATCAAGCTGTCCACTGTGGGGGGGGTGCGAAGACCAGTCCCCCCGAACCGTCTGGTATAAAAGCTGCAGTCGACTGTGAAGCCCACTATGTGTGGGGGGTATATCTCTTCTTGCACTTATATGGCTATTTCATAATAATAAAGTGTCTAAACCTTTTCATAGGTTTCTCACATTCTTCCTTAATCAAGTTTAGGATTTGGTACAATGTGCTTCAAAGTCATGGTTATCAATTGTACTTTGGAGATCAATTGTACTTTGAAGATCTTTAAATGGTGTTTATTAACACCGCTAGAGTTGAGATAACGGCACCTCACTTAAATAACTATGGGAGCTTGTGTGTAGCTTTGGAGATTTTGAAATGAATTTGGTAGTAAAAAAGCAAGTTTCGTCCTGCCACTTAGACGGAGTTTGAAACGATATTTCGAAAAGAGTTTTTGCCTATTAATGAGGCGGAGAGAAGCTGGGAGTTATGGGACAAGTGCTCGATGGAGAACAAATCCCTGACTCAATACATCTCAGACTATAGGGAGATAGTACTCAAGCTAAAGGGGATCGATGCATTCCAGACATTGCGAGGCTTTAAAAGAGGCCTCAAAAATGATTACCTTGAGTACATAGAGCCCTTACAGCCTAAAGACTTAGCAGAGACAATTAAGTATGCGCAGATATTTGATGACATCAAGCGCCGTAGTGCGCGTGGTGGTTCTAGTAGGGCCGAGGGTAGTGAGAAGAGGAGGTCAGGCCTTAAAAGAAAAGGGTTCCGCAGTGATAAGCAAGGGGATAGGATGCACCAGGAAGGACAGGGTGGTCATTGGTCTAAAAAACCGCGACCATCCAAGAAGAAAAGACACAACGAAATCCAAAAGAAAGAGCAGTATATTAAAGCACGAAAGAAAAATTGTTGCTTTAATTGCAACGATGTAGGGCACACGAAGGCTGAGTGTCCAAAGCCTAAAGCCAGCACGAGTGGCAATGAGCCCAAAAAAGATGGTAAATCCTCTAGGCAGTTGCATACAGTGCAGAGACTCCCTCTCAGTTCCACAGAGTTCAGAGAGGTGACAGTGTGTCATTGTGATGAGCATCACGCTTGTTCAGTGACACCAGCGATGTGGCGGCCTACTGTAGGTTTGCATGACATGGTGCGCATGTATGGCACCATAGGTGGCCGTAGAGTCACAGTTTTTATTGATGATGGAGCTAGCCACAACTTCTTAAACTACTCGTTAGTCAAAAAGTTGGGGTTGACTGAGACCCGGAGTGATCACGAGTATACTGTTGGCCTAGCCAACGGATATGACAAAACGGTATGGAATACTATAGTTTTGGGGGTCCCATTATCTATGCAGGACTACGAGGCTCCGCTTGACTTTCAGGTCATGCACTTAGCCAGAGCAGACGTATATCTAGGCAGGGAGTGCCTGTATGGCTTGGGCCCTAGTCTAGCTCGAAATTACCTACATAATACGCTATGTTTTGAGCATGGAGGTAGAGTCATTACCCTACAGGGCGACCGTACTACTGTCCCGTCCACACCACTTATTTTCTCCATGGAGCTGTGTATAGTGGTCCGCAGAGACCAGATAGCACAGGTATATGCTTGTTACCCTCTTTTAAATTCTGTTTCCGTAGATGAAACTGTAAATGATGTTTGCGTAGACAAACAAGGAAAACAAAATAGCCTTGGACGAGACCCACTGTTTGAAAACCCTGTTTGGCATGCATGTGATTCAAACAAGAAAAAATCCAAGGTGAAAGAGACATTAAAGAAAAAGTACGTAGATACTTTAATGAATTTATTAGAGGAATTTCAGGATGTTTTTTTTGATGATTTGCCAGATGGTTTACCACCATCTAGAGAAGTAGACCATGGCATCAAAGTTATGCCAGGATCAAAACCTATAAGCAAACCTAGTTATAGATTAAGCCACTTCGAGGCACAGGACGTGGAAAAACAATTGACGGAATATTTGAACAAAGGCTTCATTTGGCCTAGTTCAAGTCCGTGGGCATCGCCTATTCTTCTGGTAAAGAAGAAAGATGGATCTATGCGGATGTGCATAGACTATAGGGCTCTTAATCAAATAACGATTAAGAACAAGTATCTGATGCCACGCATGGATGAGTTGTTTGATCAACTCTATGGATCGAGATACTTTACAAAAGTAGACATGAGATCAAGATATCATCAAGTTAGAATTAAAGCAGAAGATGTTGCGAAGACAGCATTTAGGACCCGTTTCGGGCATTTTGAGTTTTTGGTTATGCCATTTGGGCTAACCAATGCTCCAGCGACATTTATGACACTGATGGACAGCATTTTATGTCTATATCTGGGAAAATTCGTGGTAGTTTTCCTAGATGATATTCTTGTGTACAGTAAGACACAGAAAGAACACATAGAGCATTTGCGTCTAGTGTTCGAGTTGTTGCGAGAGCACAAACTATTTGCAAAGAAGAGCAAATGTGAATTTTTTGAAACAAAAATTCACTATCTTGGCCATATCATATCCGTCGATTGTACGTGGATGGAGCCAGAAAAAGTAGAGGCTATTCTTAAATGGCCAGCGCCGAAGAATCTCGAGGAACTGCAGATTTTTCTTGGCATGTCAGGGTTCTACCGACAGTATGTGAAGGACTATGTGAAGATCGCAGTCCTGTTGACTGACCAGTTAACGGTCAAAAACTAAAAACATTAGTTGGGAGGAAGCAGCCCAACAGTTCTAAGAGCTTTGATAAGCTCAAGGTGACCGTAGCAGTTGCACCTGTTTTGACTATTGTCGATCCAAATGAGCCGTTTGTCTTGGAAACAGACGCTAGTAATGAGGCCATTGGGGCCGTACTTATGCAAAGGGGACGCCCAATTGCATTTGAGAGTAAAAAGTTAGATCGTGCGTAGCGTAACTACTCGGCTTACAAGCAAAAGTTACTAGCAATAGTTCATGCACTGAAAAAGTGGAGACACTATTTATATGGTGCTTCTTTTGAGGTCCGAACGGACCATGAAAGTCTGAAATGGCTTTCAAGTCAAAATGAACTGAAGATAGAAAAGCTCGGTGGGCGGAGATTCTATAGGAGTTTGACCTTCAGATATATGTTACCAGAAAGGTAAGTATAACGTGGTGGCAGATGCACTTAGTCGCATGCCACAGATTAATGAACTTAGTCTCACAGTCTTCAAGAATGATTTCTTGGACTCACCACGTGGTTTATGTGAGCACGATTTATCTTTTACAGAGGTCTGGCACGCTGTACGCGTATGCACTTCTTCACAGACGCCACCTCCCTCATTGGCACGGATTGCTAGTCTGGAGAGATTGACCGAAGGTGCAGCGGCGGCAGGAAGGGAAGCAAGAGTTAGTCCGGAGAGACTAGCCGTGTCTTCTGGGTATAGTTTGGAGCCGGAGAGCTCTGACGTAGGCCCTTCATCACCTTTGACTGCCACGGCTTCAAAGGGGAGTGATAAACTTCGTCGGGGGGAGAAATATGCTAATTACTCCATTGACGACGGGTACTTACTCTACAAGGGTAGAGTATGTGTATCAATTACTGGTGACTTTCGGGCCCAAATTCTTAAAGAAAGTCATGATAGTCCAAGTGCGGGTCATCCCGGGATTCAGAAGACCTATGCACTAGTAAAAAGACAGTTTTATTGGCCTAGTTTGTTTAAAGACGTCCAGACTTATGTGCTGATATGCAGTAAGTGCCAGGTCAATAAACACGAACGTCTTAAGGTTGGAGGACTACTCCATCTGCTAGAGATTCCTCAAGGGAAATGGGAAAGCATTTCCATGGATTTTATTACCGGTTTACCCCGACGAGGGAATGACTCGGTGTGGGTGGTAGTGGACAGGTAAAATGGTAAAGTTTATCGCCCCACGAAGAAAACTGTTAAAACGCGAGAGTTAGCTCTACAAGCTATATGGCCTGCCTGGCAGATATAGTGTCGGATAGAGATAGAAAGTTCAACAGTCATTTATGGAGAGAAGTCTTCAAAAAGTTGGATACTACTCTGAGTATGAGTACGCCAGATCATCCGGAGTCTGATGGTCAAACTGAAAGAGTTAACAAAATTCTAGAGGATATGTTGCGTTCTTATGTTAGTAAGAAGCAATCTAATTGGGAAGAGTACTTGCCCTTATTGGATTTTGCCTAATAGCTCCAAACACTCAGCGAGATGATTGGATTTACACCATTCATGTTAATGTATGGATTCCAGCCGACATCTCCGATGGCTGTAGGCCTAGAAAAGGAGAAGATTCAATTTGTCAAGGATTCTTGAAGATATGAATGATATGCTCAGAGCCTCATGTGAGAGCATTCGTAGCGCTCAGGATCGCGCTAAAACTTATGCGGATAAAGGACGTAGAAAGGTGACCTTTGCAAAAGGTGACTTTGTATTCCTTAAGGTTCCTGCGCAGTCAGAAACCATGAAAACGGGAGTGTGATAAACTTTCTCTGAGATATTGTGGTCCTTTTAAAATCCTTAAGAAGATTGGGGACGTAGCATATAAACTTGAGTTACCGGAGAGTTCTCAAGTCCATCCTGCCTTCCATGTCAATAAACTAAAGAAATCAGTTCACAGAGAACGCAGTCTCTCTAGAGATTTTGGTGGACTTGATAGAGCCACCAAAAGATACCACATGAACCTGAAAAGATTCTAGAGTATCGTGACAGACAAACCCGACATAAAGTGTACCAGGAAGTACTTGTTAAATGGACAGATAGGGATGAGGAGGTAGCTACTTGGGAACGCCGTAGTGCAATTTCCAAGAGGTTTCCCCAGTTTGTTTTCGAGGACAAAAACTCTTCTTAAGGGGGGGTAATGTCACGTAGGCTGTAACGCCTATGAGACCGTCGGTAGACCGGATGGCCAAGGACGTGGCCATCCGGGGTTCAGTGGGAGAGGACGCCCATGCGGAGTCATGGGCGGCCAGGCTAGTGTGGATGGCAGGCCACACACTATATAGCCTGGGGGATAAGGGGCAATCCTCATTCTTCCTCTATGGCTGGGTGGTGAGCCAGAGGTCATCCCCTCCTGTAGTAATGCCCGTAGTGGTATTACGATAATCTAACAACATCAAAGGAAACTTTGGTAAGAGGAGACTCCTACACTTCAAAAAATACCACACCCGCTAAGCTCAAAGTTTCCAAACTCAATAGAATCTTCATCTGTATAATGGGGTCTATAGGAGCATCTATACCACACTTCATCTCAATACCACACCTCAGCTCTCAAAGTGCCCCAACTCAATAGAATCTTCATCTATAATAGAGTCCATATGACCGTCTATACTCATGTATCCATGTGGAAAGAAATGTTCATGAAACGATTACAAGAGCTTCCAAGAATTTGGTAAATCACATCCTCATCCTCACTGCTCAAGGTGTATTCCACAAAATCATAGTTTGTGAGCATCTCTTGTCCACACAATCGACATCCAACATGGCGTCTAAGGAAGATGCTTCACATGCGACCAACTCACAAAGACATCGAACCATACCACCCACTGTCTCTTGATACTCATCTCCCTCTTCTCACACACAAGGCTCCTCCTCCTCGTGTTGTGACTCAGAGGCAATATCAATAGCCTGCAACAAAGACTCGAAAGCTTGATCTCCATAACCTCCCTTATGTGGTATGTGCTTGTCTTCAATCTTGACGACCGAATCAGCATCCTCTTTCAACTTTCAATATTTATGACATAATTTTGAATACAACTGCTAGGACCATGCTCTCATGTAGTTATTTTACAAGACATGCCTCAAACTTCCAAAGACCTCATTCGGTAGTCAAACATACAAATCATAGATGCAAACCTTTCACAAATACCAGATGAAACGGCTCACGCACCATTGTTCAATTGAACACTTCTGTAGAATCATCGTATCTTTGTACATTCGCAAGAACCACCAAAAATCATCATCATGTGGATACAAGGGAATAGAATTTTTGCCATAGTCATACACTAAACGATGTTACACTCGCACAAAGTCCACCTATGTGAGGCTTCATGTCGAGTTCATTAAAAATGTGAGGGCACAAAGCTCATCGCTAAACTCACCCTCTCGTGTACATGGAGGAAAATTGTGTAAACATGCATAAGCCTTCATATAAGCTCAATTCAATGAAGTTTAAGATCCACCTTTGGAAAAGCTCTCGTGTACATGGAGGAAAATTGTGTAAACGTGCGTAAGCCTTCATATAAGCTCAATTCAATGAAGTTTAAGATCCACCTTTGGAAAATCTCTCATAAATGTTTTGGTGCCATATTCATAACATTTGTTACTCATAGTTTCTTACTAATAAACCTTGTACATAGTCAACTCTTCATCTTATGTGAGCATTTTTGATTCGGTTTGGTTCCATTTTGATTTGGTTTGATTCAAGAGAGAGGAGAGATAAAAATATCACATTATTTTTGAGTTTAAAACTCATTCAAGCATGTGAAGTATGCACCTCTTTTAAGGGACTCCCCTTCCTTACATATGTGTCAAAATGGAATCATTATACCCAAAATATCTCATATTTTTAATATTGTTCATAGTTTTTTACTAATAAACCTTGTACATTTTCAACTCTTCATCTTATGTGAGCATTTACTCATTTTTGGATACCCAAAATATCTCATATTTTTGATAATTAAGTGGCCACTTATGTGGCCACTTAATTAATTAATTTTTGTCTAAGGCTACTTTCTCCCTTCACCCGCCTCCCTCGCCATCCTCTGTAGGCCCACCCCCTCCCTTGTCCTCGCCATCACCCCACCCCTCCTCCTCATCATCCTTGGCCACCCTCTCCCTCATCCTACTAGCCCCCACAGTCCTCCTCGTTTCAAATAGCAAGCACAGCTGCTGCTGCTCGTTTTGCATACAAGGGCCAGTATGGTCAGGTAGTAGAAAAAAAGAGAGAAAATGCCGTATAGAGGGAGCAGGTAGAGAGACAGTCTGGTCACGAGTTCCTATGGGAAAGTGCTAGAGCTTGGCATGAACTCTACACGAGCAAGAGAGACAAGTGCAACACGTGGGGAAGAGAGTGGACACGTACACCAGATGATGAAGTTACCAAATAAGGGCTATATGCTCTATTTTTATTCCAAAAAAACTCACCAAAAAAACCTTAGGAAAAAAATAATTAATTTATGCATTCTTGCATAAATTAATTAATCCACACTCAAAAAATCTTTTGGTGCCATATTTGGTATTTTCTTGCTTTTCTAGAATACTGATAATAATCTGCGAAGGGGGGGGGAATATATTTATGTTAAAAATATATATATATATATGCAAAACGGCCATAAATATCAAACCTATATATATATATCTATGAAATATATATATATATATACCTAAATATATCTATTTAGGTCACACGCCAAAGGTCGATGTAGCGAAGGAAACTCAAACCCATGCTAGTGGGTGAATGATCTCTAGCCAAGAAGGCCACGCGAAATTCATGTGCTAACATGGACTTTTGCCAAGACTTATGTTGTTCTTCCATACATATAGCCATGCGCTTTATTACAACGTGGTGATTCTCCATTGTTCATATGATATGGATACGCTAGTGCAAAAAAAAATGCTCTCTTCATGGAAGCCCACGTAGATTCAAAAGAAAAGCTTCCAAAAACTTTACTAATCTCCTCCTCTTTTTCATCGTCTATCCAAATTATACAAAGAAGCCTAAACAGGGTTTTAAAGGAAAGCTATTATTAACTTTATGAAAAGCTAATAAAAAAACAAACTTTTTTTGGATCTATATTTATATGTATTAATAAAAAAGCATTACATCTTATCAAGTTTACAAAAGCTAATTTATCCTTCAACCTCTATGGATCAAGTTACAAATTAGATCCCATCTATGATCCTTCAAGCTCTATTGATTATGAAGTGGAAGGTACAGGCATTGGAAGCTACTGGCATGCCTTAGAAGCTACCCGCATGCCTAGGTAGCTACCGGCAAGCATTGGAAGCTATTATTAACTTTATGAAAAGCTAATGAAAAAACAAGCTTTTTTCGGATCTATATATATATATATATATATTATATATATATATATGTATGTATTAATATATATATATGTATGTATGTATGTATGTATGTATTAATCAAAAAGCATTACATCTTATCAAGCTTACAAAAGCTAATTTATCCTTCAAGCTCTATTGATCACATTCAAATTAGATCCCATCTATCATCCTCCTCAAATACAAAGGAAGACCTCTCCCACGATATTTGATATCCAAGCATAATACAAGCTTCAACCATAGCTTCAACGGTGCATCCTCTCGGTGCTTGATTTTCCAACATATCCCCTTTCTTGGACGAAATTTTTATTGTGGGTCTGGATTCTTAAGAAAGGCAACAAAAGTGTAGTTTTTATACTTCACCTTCATGTACCATCTCTTAGTCTTTGGTCCATACTTGATTGGTTTAGACTCTAACTTTAGCTTTGAGAGACCCTTAAAGCAAATACACCAAACAATTAGGTATGAATAAAGGTCTCTCCTAGAGGAGAAGATCAAGTGATGGCTATTTGTAGGGCTTGAATCATCTAAACCAACTCCACCCCATTCAATTTGTTAACCAAACATATGGCCCAACACATACATATACACTTATGCATTAACCTAGTCACATCAATCATTGTGTCACAAGCTTTTTGAAATACAATACAATTCCTCAAATTCCAGATCTCCCACAAGCAACAAAACTTGATTATGTTAAAAATCAAATCAACATGTCTAACACTGGCTGTCCATCTTCCAAACAACCAGTCCCCCCATTGACCTTGTCCCCCTAAGTTAATATGAACCCATTTTCCAATCTTGGTCCAAGCACTCCTAATGGTAGTAAAATCCCAAAATTTATGCTTTCCACCTTCCAAAACAATTCTACATCTAGGACAACATCCACTGGTAAAATTCCCTTGTACCAACATAGATCTGATAGGCAAACCTCCCATACACACTCTCCATAGAAGGACCCGAGATTTTGTAGGAATTTTTGTCTCCCATATTGCCTTCCATTTCATTCTCCAGCAGCTAGAACTCCAGCTCACTCTCCAAATTTTATTACAATAAATAACATTATCCTCACTCTTTCTTAGTGCTTTGTATAGAGCCTTAGTTGATCCATTGTCTAGTTTAGACCCATTAAACCAGACCCAATCCTTTATCTGACAAGACTCATCCACCGCTGTTGAGGTCCATCCCTTTCGTACCTCATCCAATACATGTTTAACAAGTTGCCCTTCTCTGTAAGACAAACCAAGTTCCACTTCCAGCTACTTAGGCTCCTTCCCACCCAACTGATACCCGATTCCAACAGTCAGAAAACCTTTTCAAACCTTTGTTGTTCAAGATTTTGGCTATTCGAGGATCTTGCAGAGCTAAGGGAGGATTAAAATTATGAGTCTACTAGATCCCTAGACATAACATAGAATTTCCTGAAGCCCTACCACATCCATCCCAAACCATTAATCCAAAACCTCTTTCCATTTGGCACAAAACATTCTACAAAATGTAATATTAAGAGGAGCATGAGAGAAGAGTTTATCTTTGCATCCTACACCTTGCCAATTACCTTCAAAATAGATAACTAAACAATCCACTAGCTCTTTAGCATCATCCTTATCCAAATCGCCTTCTGCTGAAGGCACTTGGGTAAAAGAAGTGCCAACCTGGCAATTGTGTGAGAGGGAAGATGAAGAATACCAATGCCTCCTTCACCTCGAGTAGGCAGGCTAAGTTTGTCCCAGGCAAGCTAGGCTAAAGGCTTTTTGTTGGAACCATCATTTTTCCATACAAAATCTCTTACAGCTTTATAATCCTCTGCCAACAATGAACTTTTCCAAAATCCAACATTGGGCATAAGAACATAATATAGAGATTCAGCACTGTGTTACATATAGCCACCCTATCATGGAAATGAACTCTAATACCTTCCCATTTCTTTAGTTTCAAATAGAATCTGTCCAATCCCTAATTAGTTAATTGTTTGTTGGTTACTTCAACCCCAAAGGCGACGCCTAGATATCTAACAATTTGTCCCATCTTAATGACCTCATAGCCCCATATTTCTAAATCAAAATCATTATCCTAAAAAAGGCTTATTAATTCAGATTTATGTATATTACATTTGGATCCAAAGGCATCAGCAAACTCCTAAATGATGCCTAAAGCCAATCTGACATTATCATTATCAGCCCTCAAAAAGAGGGGTATGTCTTTTCTCTGAGCGTCTTGGTCTGAGCACATTTTTCTGAGCATGGCCTATATTGTGATTTCGTAGACAATTTTATCATAACATCACACACCATTTAGTCATAAAACTACCCCAAGAAGATACTATATACATTTCTGCCCCACAAAGATGCCGCTAACATCACACACCCTTTACTCATAAAACTACCCTACAAAGAGGCTATATACATTTAATTACATTTCTTTCCAATAGTATTTAGGGCTTATAAGATCCCTTTATTCACAAAACTACTTTTCATGTCTACTTCATTTCAACACCCTCCACCTACATCATCCATCATTCATACTACCATGATAGATAGTGATGATGAAATGATTGCAAGTCACATGGTGAAGAATTTAGGGTGCAAATTTGCATGCATCTATGCTGAAACATTTATTAGTTGCAAGGAGATACTTCAAGATTCAATTCACCATGATGATCATTTGTACACAACTCATAGTTTTGACATGCAAACCTTAATTAAGATATGACATGATTATCACATCTCTAGCAAATAGAAAAAGTTTTATGAAACCAACATGCTCAAAATTGAATATGCGATATTGAGATTAATATTCATGGTGGGTACTCACATGATGTACTAATAGTTCTTCAATATGATTACTACATCTCTAGCAAATGAAATAGGTGTAAGACACCACAAAAGTTATGCATGTTCAATACTAGGGCATCACAAGCAAAATGAATTGCTTGAAGGGAAATACTCATGTCAAATCACTAGACTCAATGCTTGAAGGGAAAAACTCATGTCAAATCACTAGACTCAATCTTCTTTACTAATGTCATCCACATAGATATTGCGACGATGCCTTCTCTCTTTGATGGGAGCATTGAATGCAATGTCATTACACATCATCTCAGCCATAGCACCTGCATAAGAAGGCAAAAAACTAAAATAGATCAATCAATATCAATGCCTCATTGATAATAATATTCTCCAACCAACAAATAAGTTTAAAAAGATTGAACACGAGAGTAACATACTTACTAGTCGTCTGGAAGATTAACAACCATTTCCACATCTTCGGAATCATTTAGAGTCCCATAGTTGCTTAACACATTTCCCTTTCCTTTCTGTCCATCCAAAAATGGTTGCAATATAGAATTGCAAATGTCAGGATCATTCTCAATAGATAAGCATGCTCTCCCAAAATGCACGCATGCTTTTTGCATAGAACCAGTCCTAGCACCTAAGTCCACCACATGTCTAGAAATTGGACACAAGAACTCCAAGAAGTACAGCATCATGCATGGAGCCTTCTCCAATGCACCTCTCCATGGAATACTCTCTCCATGTTTTATAGTCTGCTCACTTGTTAATAATGATGAAACAAACTACTTCCAAAAGCAATGCCCAATTTGGTACCAACCACGGAAGCATTTCCAGGATTACAAACACAAGACATACCAGCCCGATGAAGAAGGCATAAAACCACAACATCCACCTAAAGATAAGAAAAGAATTAAACATATACTTAGTACAAGCCATTTCATTATACGAGAGCATAAATTCTTTCAACAGGTCATTGTATGACAATTGTCTCACCTTATGATCAATACCACCAACTTTGATTGTGCAATATGCATCTAAGCATTGCATGTACATTCGACATGCAAACTCCAATCTACTGATCCTAGCATAACGCTCAACCAAATGAAGAACATGAGGAGCACACATAACTAGGATCCAGCCAGAATCTGAAACAACTGTGGCCGCTACTAGCAAGGAGGAGCGTACATGGTCCTCTGTTAATAAATTCCAAGATGGAGATGTGGAATCCTCTACTCCAAGAGCTTCTAGCTGTGTAGGCAGATCAATAATGACAAAATCTGTAGCCCAAGCAACACTCTTACCATTTCTTGTTTTTCTTTCACCTCCAAGACCCACAAAGTATTCCTTCATGTCTATATAGGCTTGTGTGAAGTTTGAGACAGACAATTGCTTCCCAAACTCGACATAATCATAGCACCAAACCTTGCAATGTGAAGCATCACATGTGCCACTCTGATTCAAAGTTAGAGAGGTTAATGGAATGTACAAAAAGCGGACAGACCTATCTTTCCATTTACATCCTTTCAGAATGGGTGTAGACTGCAGTACCTGCACATCTGTACCCACACCACATATGTAAAGACACAAAGTGATAACAACATATGTTACACAAACAAATAATAGCTTGAAAAAAGATCAAGAGAACTTACCATTATTAGTACCAGGATTTTTTGGTGGCCTACCACCCTTTTTTAGTTCAATACTTGAATCTTTGTCCTTTTTAGTCATCTGCTCAAGTGTTTTTTAAACCTCAATGACTGCATCATCCTCATGGACTGAATTTGAGCTTGATGAACCCATCTCTCCCTTTTTATGCTGTGTGTACAGCTCTACCTCCTCCTCGATGCAACATCCTTTTTCCATATCGAGCCACCACGGGCAGTTCTTTCTCTCCCACTCAGAGAGCACTTGCTTCCCTTCTTTTTCTATCATGTTTGGAGAGTCAATACAGAATTTTAAGTCCTGAATTTTTGTCCATACTCGACATATGGGCAACAATTTTCCAATCTTACCAACAGCTTTTAAGGATTGCAAGAATCTGCATACAATAAGAGTCTTAGTACAAAAGCGAAATACTTAAGGATGGATTTTTAATTGAAAAGGAAAAAACATGTATTGCTTACCTAAACACCAATCGTCGAGATGCCCTCGTCATCTCCATTTGTCCTGTTCAGCTATAGCAACAGTCATTGAATCCTTTAAATCTTCATAAAGTTCAAGTATGTTCATTGCTTGTATTTTCCCAAAATACTCTCTCAACGTAGGATCTTGAGGAAGCACAAAGCTAGCTTGTTGACTAGCAACCAAGACCTGAGAGAGTAACCTCTCAGATTCACAAAGCAATTGATCCATCCATGCCTCTTTCGCCATCCACTTTATGAATTCTCTATTAGCTTTTGGCATCCCATAACTTGTTCTCAAATTTGAATCTGACCCTAAGATTCTGAGGGTTGCTAGTTGTGTCTCCTTTGAGACTTGCAATGGAGATGTTATACAACTTTTCCAATGTGACAATGGATGATTTATCATCAAATGGGAGGCTCCACAACATATTAAACCAATCTTCACCATTTGTTGGTTTGACAATAGACAGAATCTACATATAAACAGTACATGCAATCGTCACACTCAACTGTATTTTTTAATCATACAATACATGCATATCCCATACCTTGATCATTTTGTAAACAAAGATCATATGACCAATCTCAAAAAACACTTGAACACTTTAAAAAGTTAACTTTATGTTAAGAATCATTAAATTAACCATACCTTGATCATTTTTCGACCATACTTGAGATTCACATCCTTTCGAATACTTTTAAGTGATTTCTCCATATCAGTAACACTCAAATTTGGCTGAAGTTCCTTTAGCTTTGCCTCATAATCTTGCTTGTATAGTGGCTAAAATATATTCCAAAGAGATGAATGAGTACAATGAATTAGTTAGTTCTAATTTAAAAGACATCCATGACAAATGGTATGAAACTTACTGCAAATACCATTCTCCCTAGCATCAGAGATGTCAAAGGATACCAAGTACTTGATCCTTTATTGCTTTCATTTGCCCTATGCTTTTCAAGTGTCTTTTTTTCTTCCTCAGAAAAAAGTGATAAGTACTCATTCTCATCACATGAACACATTGTCTTCGTGTTGAACAAATAATCCTTGAGATTTGTTTTAATAATTGCTGTTTCATTAAGGCTAAAAAATAAAAAATACATAGCTTCAAACATATTAAGAATTGTTCACAAAACCCTTAAAAGCTTGAAAAAAGGTAACACATATAAGTAAGAACTCGCACTTACAGATTGAACCTTTGAAGAGCAGCTATTAGCTTCATTTTTGTTTCTTTCTCTGGAGTAATAAAACTTGCTAAAACTCGAATATGCCATGCCTTTGATGTCTTGAATTTCTCCTCACAATTAGAGACATCCATGCAACAGTACGGTGATTCCCCTCCCACACAAAAAACATCTTTCTAGACAAAAATGACCAATCAGCATCATCAACAATCTGTGCCTCAAATTTTGCATTTACATCCCTCCAACAAGAATCCCATGATTGTTCAATTTCATCTGTCACCTCTTGTGAAACACCATCCGAAAGTGTTGTAGATAAAATAAACATTCCTTTCTGTTGAATATATTTTTCTGCCTCTAGAGCTTGCTTTAGGCTATCCATATCAGTTCGTAGGCCTCTCACTCTTGTGTTTACAACACAACGACATAATGGGATCAAGGGAGCAATCTTTCCAGGATTGATTGCAAGAGATTCAATAACATCCTTCCCTTGGCCAATATCAAGTGCAGCAGGAAACTCTTGCTCAAACTCCTCATCTAGTTGTTTATCCTCTTTCTTTCTCTTCTTAGAAGATTCCTCCACAATTATAGTAGTGTCTTCAAAGTCTTCCATCTCCTTATCCTCTTCAACTTCAATTTCAACCTCTTTTTGAATCTCTAAATTTGGTGTAGATTCCACTTGCAAACTTCTCTTGCTACTTGTCCTTCCACCTCTCTTGCCTCCTCGTTCTCCTCTTCCACCTCTCCCCCTCCTCTCAGAAGTTCTTAATTTTACCATCCTACCAATGTGACAAAGATGCATTTAAAAAAAGAAGTCATCACATGGCATAGAATAGACTTACAAGGTCAATTAAGTCCCAGCATTACTTCAGTAGCATACAAAGAAACCCCAAGAGGCTTCAAAATAGAAAATACCTGAAGCTTGATCGTGATGCTGCTAATTGAAGTTGCACTTGACGAGATGATGGGGCTTGAGGAGACTAGCTGGACAACAAAAGCATACAAGAAAAAGTTATTAAGCATACAAGAACAAGTTATTAACCTTAAAAGCGTACAATCATACTTGTAAATCTAAGAGATGAAAGATCACAAAACTTTTGATATGCTTACATGTTCATAGATATGAGTTGTGGCTTCTTGTTTTGGACAAAACTCATGTATATCCTCCGCGTCTCGCACCCTAAGTAACATGTATGGTATCTCTCCTCAATCTACCTATATATGCTAAGCCCAAAATCCTTTGAGGAGATCTACACCCCCATATGCAATGTTGTACTATCTTACAAGCTACCGGGCATCTAGGGTCTGCACCAAAAATAGCTCTCCACTAAATAATGGGGAGGCCACCATGTAAGGACAACTAAAAGAAGTGGGATATGTATGAGTGCCAAAGTATCTTTTGAATCAACGAGGTAACGTTATAACTCTCCTAGTATGTATGAGTGCGGCCCTTTATCTAAGTAAAAGGAGTCTTGTAGTATGGATACTATAGTTGAAAAAATATTGACCCTTCATTAGTGGATTGGTTGTAATCATCTAATTGTATTGCCTTCGGGCAGGAGACCAAGCTGCCTTCAAGCCACCACTACAGAAGGATCTACTAGAGAGAAAAAAAAAGTACATGTACACAATATGCAGCCCACAGTAGAGAAAGGGCATCAACAATTGGTATAAGTGGCCAACAACAGGTACACTTGGTAAAACAATTAATACATAGATGAGTTGGTACAAACATTTTACATAGAGGCTGCAAAACATCTCAACTAGCACTCAGTGTTCACAAATCCAATTGGATCTTAGACAAAATTGGAAAATCAATCATTTATCATATACTACAAGCCCTTTCTGAATGCAAAGAAATAATGTGTGATTCTAGGCTTCCAGGGATGTGTAAACTCACGCCTATGTAGCTTGCATCTGACAAATCCAAGACCACAACATACGACTAAGTTCCTGGCAAGTGCAAATGAACTATGTAAAATGTGCATTCAATTATGTGTAGCAATGAGGGACTAGCGTAGCTATACAGCAACATCGTGCCTCTAGTCTTTAAGACTGGCTTGAGTATCAAGTACACTTTCTTTCCCTCTCAAAAGAACTGCTTTTAAAACTCACATTACAATGCACCGTTGTATTATGATCTTTCTTTCAATTTTTCAAGAAAAGCCAAATCTCATTATATTACCAAGAAAAACACGTCAAAATCCCACTCTGCACAAAGAGTGTGGATAATCTCTCCCCAAGTCTTACATGCTGATGAGAGGAATCCTGACCTCCTGTCTCGCCAAATACACCAGCCTAACCTGCAATGCTAAATATCTATATGCATCTCTCCAAAGGCTCCTAAGGCAGATAAAAGGCATACAATAAGCACAAGAGCCGTCATATTCTGATGATTCGTCACACACACCCAATTCTTCTGCGTAGTATACTTCTAAGAAAAAGGTCAAAAAACAACATCCAAGCAAGAAGAACCCGCATAAATAAAAACATTGTAAATAAAGCACAACAAGGACATACAGAGATTGTGACTGAGCGTCAAGAGGACAGCGATGGCAGAGGCGGTGGCGGCTTCCGACACGCGGAGGAGCCTCTTGCTTGAGCGCCGGAATGATGGAGTCCGAGAGTAGGAGAGCAGCAGCGCGCCCGTCCGTCACACAAGAAGAAGTAAGGAGGTGCAGCAGGAGAAGCACCTTCTCGCTCTCTTCCGTCGTCGATGCGTGCTGACGGCACGCGTCGATGGTTAGAATGTCAACAGCGACAACAAGGATGCCATCGGCCGAGACACAGCGGTAGCTCCGTCTTGGGTAAAGCAGAGGGCGCACAAAACGTCCCTATTGCAATGATAATTCTGATTATGAGAGAAAAAACAGTACAAGAACATACAGGTACGCGAGGGAGGCAGAGCGTTGATGAAAACAGGAAGGCGTTGAACATACAGGTACGCGAGGGAGGCAGAGCGTTGATGAAAACAGGAAGGCGTTGAAGATTGAAAACGAAAGGCCAAAATACCCCTTTCGTCGACGAAAGGGGTATTTTGGCCTTTCATTTGCATGAGGAAAAAGGTGGGCCACCCCCAAACGATGCCAAAATTAAAGGATACCGTCTTCTTGTTATTTGTGTAAGATTCTCATGATTTTATTGTTATAAAAAATTTCATGAAAACGATGCCAAAATTTGTCGGTCATTTAAGGATACCGTCTTCTTGTTATTTGTGTAAGATTCTCATGATTTTATTGTTATAAAAAATTTCATGAAAATATCGTGTGATCGTGTGTCTGCTAACACAATTGCAAAAAAAAAATGGTTGTTTGAAGTTTAAAGTCGATTTTTCATAGGGATATCAGTTCAAGTTATGGCATTTATGGTTGGTGTTTAAGAGACTAATGACGAGAATTAAGACAAACGTTTTTTTTTTCAAATTTGGGGCCCCTTTTTCCTCATGAAAATGAAAGGCCAAAATACCCCTTTCGTCGACGAAAGGGGTATTTTGGCTTTTCATTTTCATGAGCCCTTAAGAAAATTTAAAGGAAAATTTAAAGGCCAATAGACCCCTTTCGTTGACGAAAGGGGTAGTTTGGCTTTTCATTTTCATGAGCCCTTAAGAAAATTTAAAGGCCAATAGACCCCTTTCGTCGACGAAATGGGTCTATTGGCCATTTATTTTCATGAGAGCCTAGAGTACAGAGAGACACGAGGGCGCGGGAAAGAGGGGCGACATGCGGGTGGGTCGCGAGTCATCACGAGGGCGAGGGCGGCGATGGCCGATCCAATCCATAATTCATCCAAGGGCTCTCATGAAAATGAATGGCCAATAGACCCCTTTCGTCGACGAAAGGGGTCTATTGGCTTTAATTACAATCTATGCTACCAAACTATGATGTTAATAGGAACCATGACTTATAATGATTATCATACGAATTCGATTGCTAATGAGAATGCAGCAATGATGAGTGATCATTTAATTAAACATCATTACTGTGTGAGGTTGATAATTTTTCATAATTGTGAGGTTGATAATTTTACTGTGTGAGGTCGACATACAATTAAATATTTTTTTGATTAATATTCAATTAATGATAGACCCCTATTGGAGAGAATAATTAAATATAGAGGCCAACGAAAGGGGTCTATTAACCTCTATATTTAATTAATGGTTCATGAAAGATAGAGGCCCATAGACCCCTTTCGTCGACGAAAGGTGTCTATTGGCCTCTACCTTTCATTAATAATTGATGAAAGATAGAGTCCAATAGACCCCTATAATTTATATTCAAAAGGTTAGAGATGTGCTAACCAACCATTTCTTGTTCGCCACAGTTATAATTTATATCTATCTATCAACTTTATGTAGCAATAATGAAATGTCATTGCTAGCGAGAATGTCTTGCAATAACTCCCATACTTGTTAAAGGAAGGTTGGGGATTAAAAGGTCTAAGAGTCCATGGTATTATAGTATTGTTGTTAACAAATGATGGCTAAAATTTACATCATGGTTCAGTACCATTGTCACACTTGTGCCGACTTTCACAAGACCTATCTTACAAAGTTGTGAGTATAAACAATGGGCAGTGTGTGCAAAGCATTTGTGAGCATTTTTTCTTGCGGCAGACTCTTGTTTAAAATGAGTTCTTGAAACGAACACTCTCCTCTTGATCTCACCCTTTGGACTTCATCTCATTGAGTTGCACAGCTAAACCATTCCGTTCTTATGGAATCTGTCACAATTCAGAATGAGGATAGATCTTTGCATATGTTTGTTCGCACTTCCATAGGTAGAGGAGTGTTGTCAAAGATGGTGCTTGCTAGCCATTTTCAATTCACGCTTGGGTCCATATCTGTCCATCAGCACTTTGGTGATAATGGGTCTGATTTGACAATGGAGCTGCAATACGAAGTCCATGACGATGGATACAAAATGTTTCACCTTGATGCGCAGTTTGGTGATATTTTCACCGTGAAGGGAGAAAGATTCAAGCTTGATGACAATGAACTTCAGAAGACTCTAGTGCACGAAAACAAAAAAGATTTCTACTCTGTTTGCAACAAAAATGATGAGGCAAGGAAACATGATTCAGCTAGCAACATTGAGAATGACAAACAACATAGCGTCATTGAGATTATTATGCAACTACCTATAAAGAACAGATTGCGTGAGGCCTATGAGAAGGTTGGAATAATGCGCGTCACTGTGGATGAGTTGCCTTCTACTTATGATGGTGATGTTTTCTTTGAGCTACCAGCTACTTCAATGAAACATCGCACAAAAGGTACGGAGTCAAAATTTGATGGTCATGTTTGGAGTGATCCTGTTACAACAAATATAGTATTTCCTGGTGTGGTTCGTAGAAAGGAATGTGGAGGTCACCTCCGTTGTATAAATGCAACTTGTGGTTATAAAGAAAGAATTGGGATAGAGAATGAGACACAATGGGATGGGAGATTGATTAGAGTGGCCCTAGCAAATGTGTCAATTGAATCATATGGCTCCTTATCATGTATACATTGTGGTCGTCACCAATTTGCTTGGAGAGATGTTACTGTGAAATGTTACTCTGCATGCCAAAATGTAGAGATGGTGTGAATATTACTCGTGCAGTCATACACCATGGCCATCATAATCATCCCGTTGGAGATGGTTTGACTAGAAGAACAAAGGATGCCATTAAAACCAAAGTTTCTGAAATGGTGAGGGCTGGTGGTGCTGTATGCCCTAAAGGGATACAAAATATAATTGTCCAAGACATTATTCTGGAAACTTTATTGTCTAAAAATGTGCAAGATGGGATTAAGATGTCGGATGTTGAGCTACAAGATTTGCTAAAACAATGTGAACCTTTGCTTGACAAAAGAAGGTAATTACCATAACATTTGTTATTGCATTGGTTTATTAAATTATGTTATCACAATGAATATTGATCAACTTTATGTCTGTGTAGATTATCAAGATGGATTGAGGAGAGTCGACGTGACTCTCGGCCTGTGTCAGATGGGCTAGATGGAATTTTATACTTGAAAAGACATTGTAGATATAATTATTTCCAAAGTGTAGTGTTTCCTGGACAATTGCAACATAGTTCATTCAGCAGGTGTCATGTATTTAAAATGTCTACCCAAGGTTCTAATTCAGGGGTTGATTTGGTAAATAAAATGAGACCTGGAGGAGAGCTGGGTCATTGTTGGGTGTTGTTTGACTTTGTGAAGCGAATGAAAGATTGGACTACCATGGCTTGCCATGTGTATAATCCTTTTATCCAAGAGTTGCAAACAATTGCAACTTGTGACTTCAAGGTGGAAGATACTGACGCACAAATTCTATTTTGGGATACTCTCAACAAAGTAATGGTTTCAGAAGGGTTTGACAATGCTGAATTCAAAGGGTTCATGGCAGATGAGGCCCAAGCCAACTGGAGAGCTGTACGTGCCACTTTCAATGGTGGCCCTGACAATATAATGGAAGGGAAAGAGCGTTCTTGCCTTTTCCATTGGGAGCAAAGTCTTCATTCCCATGCAAAGGCATGTATAAAAGTTGGCAGCCAAGAGGAATTTAAAATCCGATGTAGACGCTGGAAGGATGCCTCTACAGAGCAAGCTGCAGAAGTCGAAATGAGAAGCCTAAGGGCATGGTGGAATGCAGGCCATGCAAGTGACTCAGACTTGCCACGGCTCGAAACTTGGTTTGCATGGTGGCATGCTAGGATTTCCCATTGGGGCCACTACATTATAGAGGTTGGTTTTGTATTTCTCTTGAATTTTTTTTGTCATGTTAATAATGTAATTTTGCCATTACAATATCTCTACAGAGTATGTCAGATAACGAGAAGTACTTGATACCTCGAACAAATCTACATAGTCTATTCATGGTAGTTGGAGGGCTGGATTGAACCATGTCAAATATGTTGGTCTCTACAATGCCTCTATTAGTGACCTCTCAAATGCAATTTTACAAAGCGCTAGATACACATCTTTTTTGAAGGGCCAGTTTATCGGAAGTGGGCCGAGTCTGGAGACCTTAAAAAAAGATCTTTAAAATCTCGGATTGACATTAGTGCCAAAACAGTTGTTGATCTAACGAGTGATGTTGCAAAGGAAATGGGTGTTGCATCTGAAGTATGTTTTAATGATGGAGATGACAAGACTGTGCGAAGGAAAAGGCCAAAGTCAATGCCTTCAAATATATGTGAGGATGATAGTCACCGCCTTGAGTACAGTTATGCAAATAAGAAAAGATACTCCATGTCTTCAAAATCTAGTACTAAATTTGCAACAGAGAGTTTTGAGGATGATGATTCCAAGAGTGTACAAGAATATGAAGTGCATGATGCATATTGGGCATTACGAAGAGTTCCTATAACAAGCCCAGTCCGTTGCCAGGCTTGGCTTGGACAAGGAGGAAAATGTAACAAGCTTGTCAATATAAAGGATCGTGAAAATCGACGTGGAGTTGTTGCACCATCATTCTTTGGGAGGATTCAAACACCAATTGGAGTGCGCTCCCAAATGATTTGGTTTTGTGGAAATGATGTAACCCACACGTGGAAGCCATCAACTAGCATTACAGGTATTCCAGGACCATCACCAAGAAGGTGGAAGGTTCAATCAGGAACATCCTTGACAAGTGCAGAGATTGCCAGGTTGACAAGCTCGGGGTTTGTCATATTAGGAGTGTCAACTCCGATGGTGGGTGCAAGTTGTGCTTCACCAATTCAAGCCCATGATGAAACAATAGTATTGCATGAAGATCGACCTCGGCGTCGAGATGGCAAAGCAATCAGATGGCGAAACAAAATCTCCAAAGAAATGGAAGATAGAATTCAGAGGTCATTGGTCATGAAATGCATTGTTAAGGACGCAACAGTCGTGAAGGCCATGGAGCATGCTGAGTTCATTGTTTCTACAGAAGGATCAATGCAAAAAGGTATTGAACACAAGATTGACATTTCTCCATTTCCTTCTTGCAATTGTGAAGACTTCATTGGACGATCCCGCAAATTGGATGCCTATATTCCATGCAAACATATTTATTACATCTTCCTTTCATACCTTGGATTGGATAGCAGAAATAATATGTTTGTTCACCAAGCCACCTTGAGTAAAAAAGAGATATTCCAGGCATTGTCCCGCATGCCTTGAGGTTTAGTTTTTGGAGACTGTACTTTCATGATGGTCAACAAAAAATGGAAGGGCTATTATAATAATCCTTTTTCCATAAGGATTTTGAAGCACAAAAATGGTTTTTTTTTAAGACTGAACCTTCATGATGTTGAATACAAAATGAAAAGATATCTATAATAATCCTTTTTTCCATGAAGATTTTGAACCACAAGAACAATGTTTTTGGGGCCTTTTGCATTTCTCCTTGTGTAAATTTTTGGTTTGTTTCTCTACTTGTTGATAATTGTGGCAAGACGCTTTGTAGGAAACTTATTTGAAATAACATGAACTCAACACATCTAGTAGTAGCAAAATACCAAACTATGAGTGTAAAATATTGACTTAAAATTTGGCTATATTTGTTACATTTCCTTTTGTACCTTGGATTGGATATAAGAAATCCTTTTTTCCATGAGTAATTTGAACCACAAGGATAGTGTGCTAATTATTCTCCACTTGATAATTGTGGTAGGACATTTTGAAGGATGATTTTACATCACAAAAGTTTGAACATGTCTTCTATGTGATAAATCATGTCTTCATTTTCATTTGCATAGGTAGAAAACTTATTTGAAATAATGTGAGCATGTATTGGAAAATACAACAAATAGCAAAATAGAAAATATTGTGAGTGTATTTGACTTAAAATTGGGCTATATTATTTACATATTAACTTATATGGATAGAAAAGATAATATTTTTGGTCACCAAGCTAACTTGAGTACAAAAGAGATCTTCACAGCATTATCTTGCATGCCTCAAGGCCTGGTTTTTGCAGATTGCACACCTTCATGATGTTGAACAAAATTTGAAAGGACTATTATAATAATACTTTTTGCAGATTGCACACCTTCATGATGGAAAGCCTTGTAGGATGATTTTACAATCATAAAACTAGTTGTTGTGGTTTATTAGTTTACAAGGATAACCACTTCTTTTATTGTTTCTTTAATTGAGCAATATGGACCCTTCATTTACAAAACGGTTTCATAATCATGGCCTCATTTCATGAACTTCAAGAGTTAGAAAACTTGTTTAGTCAGAAATGAGGATATCCATTTCTTTTCTTAAGCAATATGACCCCTTTATTCACAAAAGGGGTCCATACACTTGGATTGTTTTCATAAACTTTGACACAAAAAAACTACATTCTGATCCAATTTGCTCAAATGCTCAGATGGTTTTGCTCAAAAATTAGAAATCCCCCAAAAAGAGTAAGGAGTCATCTGCAAAGCATTAAATAACCAGATGTTCCCCATTTCTCAACTTTAGCCCAGTTACCCTCCCCTCAAGAAAGGCATGTTCTAAAGCCACAATCAAAGAATGAGAAGCAATAGCAAATAATACAGGAGACCAATCTAGTTGTAGACCAAAATCCTCAATGCGGGGATTGGTATCATCTATTGTGATGGCTATGTAGCCTCCCCTTGTATGAACTGGTGGATGTGCCTTCTGCCACCTATGGAAATAGTAGCTAATCATGAAGGTAACAATCCAGATTTTCAGCAGGTCGGCTAGGTGGGGGTTTGCCAGCTTGGTGTGCTTTGCCACATTCTCCCATAATGTACCTTCACCCCCGATTGGTAACAGCTCCTCTAGATCTGGCATTGGTGCGTGTAGAGGGTACAGCACATAAGGCTACCTTCTTGGTTCCACTATAGAGTAAGCGTTGGGCATGATCCTTCAGGTAGGTTCCAATGGTGTGATTTGCATCAACACCGTGAACATGAGCTTTGACTTTAAGAGTTGGTTTTGTGCTCTGATGAACCCCTCATATTCTGTAGCTGTTTAAGGACTCAAGGACAGTCATGTCACTAAAAGCTTCAATGTTATCTTGAGGTTGGATATTATGTAACTCATTGAACGGCCATGTTGGAAATAGGTTGGGTGCCGACATCTCCTCGGGGGCTAGAGGGTTATTGGGAATATCGAAAGGGATAGAAGGTACGCGAGAGAAAATGCATTCTATCTCAAATTGGTTAGTAGGTCCCACTCGGAAAGGGGTTTAATAATTTACTTGCTATTGAAGAGAACACGTGATAAGTAGTTGAGATAGAGGAGCCTTGTGTCTCTTCTTGACCCTCACCTGCTCAACAGGGGGTGGGTGGGTTGGCTTGTTAGTCTTTATAAATTCTAGGAGTTCAGTATATCTTCTAGGGTTATATTAGGATACTCAATATGTTGTTTATCAAAATTATAAACCACAGTAGTGACCATAGACTCTAAACGTTTATGTATATTTTGATAAAGATTTATAATACCAAAAGGATGATATAAAGAAGATTATGAAAGATTAAGATGTTGATGCTATTATATACTTTTATCCAACCATGGCTTATGACCCATTGATAACTCCTTGCAACAACCTCATAGTTGGTCCGTGTTGTTGGGATATCATCTAGCATGAACAGATTGAGTTTATCGACATTGTTATCCAAGATGTCTGATTGTTGCAGTACACAGCACCAACTACAAAGATTGAGAACTATGGGATGTCATCTAGCATGAACAGATCGAGTTTATCGGCATTGTTATCCAAGATGTCTGATTGTTGCAGTACACGGCACCAACTACAAAGGTTGAGAACTATGGGATGTAAGGGATAGAGGGTGGTTGTGGGATTAGGGTGCCCAGTTTTGTCCAATCAGGCACTCTGTAAAACACTAAAAAAACTTGCATCTGTTTACCTTCAGTGGCCAATCTCTCCTAGCTAACATAGGAATTTCCTTTCAAGTTCTTTTGTTGGAACATCACATGCAAAGTTGGCAATATAGTTGCATAATTTGATTAAGCACTAGACAAAAGTCCTCATTTCGTTAGGTACAAAGTCAATGTATACACCGTGTCCCAAATTTAGACTTATTTCATAAAATGCTAATATCGTTTAGATATAAACTCGTATGAGATTCCCAATTTGGACCCTAGATCTTCACATAATATAGATCTTAACTTGATTTTTTGAGAAAATTTTAAGCTATTGGTCTATTTTCTTTAAACATTTCAAGGTCTTTGAAGTGTTATAATATCTGCCACTTTTTGCACCCACAATAACTATCACTTAAAATGCTCAATCTTGTAGATCAAAAGAGTGATAGATAGTGAGACATTAGTAGAATGTGGTGGTTAGTCAAAATTGCAAATCCAATGTTTGGATTTTTAATGAGATCTCTTTTTCAAAATTCTTCCAGGTTATTAGAAGGCTTAAAAATATTAATAATCTAATTAGTAAAATTACATTTTTAATGTAAATCATCTAAAACCTATAGGTTCTAGTGTACTTGTAATGGTGCATCCATGAAAAAAAAAAATTGGATCATAAGTATGGAAAGATCATTTTTTAATCATTTCATCATATTTTTGATGATTAATTTTCATTCATTAGACTAATGAATGAAAATTAATCATCATATTTTTTATGATTAATTTTCATTCATTAGATCAATTTTTAATCATTTCATCATATTTTTTATGATTAATTTTCATTCATTAGACTAATTCTTTTCAATAGTTCCTAGCTCATAGTAACCGGCAATACATTCACATAACAAAATGGAATCTCTGTGGAAGATCAGCAAGATCAACCAACAAATCCATATAAAAGAGTCATGGACTCATCTGTTGAGGACGAGCAAGGTCAATCAACCAGATCCACACCCGAATTCAGAAAACAACTCTTACTCCTTGATCCAATATCTTCCCCGACGTACTTGTGGGTATCTTCGGTGACCCAGAGCCCGAGCACCGTATGGTCAGTACCCTCTAGGATCCTTCGCAGGTCACCCAGCGCTTCACTCATAGGCCGCTTCCTTGGTCCCTCATCCACTGTACCGGAAGCTCACCATTTTAATCAAACCGAGGCTGGTCAAGACTTCGGCAGACCTTGCTATGCGAGACGTCCTCCATTGACTCTCCGTATGAATTTAAGTTATATTGGGTCAGATTTTAGAGTTACAGGATGCAGATTTTTAGAATTCAGAATTTCAGATTTCAAATCAGAATTTTTAGAATGCAAATTTCCTGAAGCATATTTTTGATTTACTGAATCAGTTTTTGAAGCCAAAGATGTATGCAATGGTTTCAATTAACCAACTATTCATGATGATAATGATTCTAACTTGTTTGAAGTACCTTGGAGTGCCATTTTCGGTACATGTTGAAGATGTTGGAGGATCTTTATCAAGATATGTTGCAGATGCTGAAGAGTCATGCAGATTCTTATGTCCTATTCCATGTTCTTGGAGTATGGATATCCTTATTCATCTATGGTTCTTCATTTTTAGCTTGTATGAAGCCATATGGATGTATGAAGCCATATGGATGTATTCTAAATTTGCAAAAATCAGATTTTGCTGATCACGGATTGATGGGTTCAGGTCAAATTTTTGGAAAAAATTTAGCCACCAGGCTGTGCCAAGTGTTTTAAAGGCTTTATTATGTAATTCTTAGACCTTAGTCAAAGGGCTTGGGGGTTAGTTACATGTGAATGTATCCTTTGGGATCTGAACCGAGTAGTTATTACCCTGACAGTTGTATCTAGGAAAGAGAGAGATGGAACGTTGATTCTGATCGCTAATGAATGAAGGAGAAGTTCTGCTATGTCTTTGCGCAGTGTTTTATTATGTCTTTCTTGATGTTTGTGCAATCATTATGCTGTTGTGATGAATTAGAGTCTACGCTCTGATGTGCTCTGAATGGTGTTGAGGATGTATTATTTATTAATGCCTTGTACAGAACCTTTTAGAGGGCTATCCTTTGGGATCTGAACCGAGTAGTAGTACTACCCTGACAGTTGTATCTAGGAAAGAGAGAGATGGAACATTGATTCTGATCGCTAATGAATGAAGGAGAAGTCTGCTATGTCTGTGCGCAGTGTTTTATTATGTCTTTCTTGATGTTTGTGCAATCATTATGCTGTTGTGATGAATCAGAGTCTGCGCTCTGATGTGCTCTGAATGGTGTTGAGGATGTATTATTTATTAATGCCTTGTACAGAACCTTTTAGAGAGCCATGTACAATCCTTGAGTCTGAATGGTGTTGAGGATGTATTATTTATTAATGCCTTGTACAGAACCTTTTAGAGGGCCATGTACAATCCTTGAGTCATTTTTTTGTGGAAAGGAGGCTGGAAATGGAAGCTTCTCGGGCCTCTCTAACAATAGCCAGCTCATCGTATCTTCTTGTTGCTTAATCGTAGATGTGGCATCATCAATCTGCTTCAACCTTTCTCCTGTTGAATTTTGGCTATTGTTTAGCTGTTGATTTATTTGTTCTAGCACTTGCTGATGGCTAGCCAACATATGATCCATTTCCACAGTCTTTGCTTGGATCACCTCATTTAAGGCTTTTAGTATCTTAGCATGTGCTTTGTTTATCTGCTCAGTTTAAAGGCTTTTAGTTTCTTAGCATCTGCTTTGTTTATCTACTCAGTTTGAAGGCTAACTACTCTTTGTTCAGTTGCACAGCAATGGCTTCATTTAACTTAGTGATTTTCTCGTAAACCCTTCTTCCTTGGCACAGCAATGGCTTCATTTAACTTAGTGATTTTCTCGTAAACCCTTCTTCCTTGGCTGTGAACGTGGCATGGGCATCCTTAAGTTGTTATGTATGGTGTTCTTCTTTTTCTCTTGCAAGTGCCACTTCCTTTTGAAGGTCGACTTGTGCCTTGAGCTCTCTAGTTTCTTTGATTTTATGAACCACTGTCTTGCTAAGAACTTTGTTGTACTCCTCTAATGTCTTGAACATGTTTTCCTACTCTTGTGCTTCTTTTAAGCTTTTATGTATTACCTCTCTGTGTGTTGCATCTACTACATGCATTTTCTCTTTAAAGGCTTGCAGTACTTGACCATTCACTTCCTTTAATTGTCTCCACAGGGTGGCATTCCCGTCATGAAGCATGTGAGTAGTAAGTAGGTGGCATCGCATGGACCTTTTGTTCTTGTTCCTGCATAGAGGCACTTGTGGATGCCAAGCATTCTATTTCATGAAATTGTAGTTGCAGCATGCTGTCGAGGCCTTCCATGGTTTCTTGTAGAAATCTGTCAGCATCCAAATTGTGTAGAAAAGAAACTTCTCTAATTGTGCTCGTATCTTCTATTCTCCTCTTATTACTAGGGCTTGTAGGTTCTTCTGCTCTCTTTAACTTTTTAGTATCTTGGCCTTCCCCTATGGCATCTAGTTCTATTGATGTAGCTTCTTCATATCTTGTATCCAGATTTGTTGGGGCACTTTTTATTTTGGGGCCTATTCTGCACCTATCTCCACTGAAGGTGGCTGATCCAAAATGACAGGATTATGGAGTGGTGAGAGGTTTACCATTTGGACATGGCTTGAGGGGTGGTGTGGGAAGTGGCAACTTAGGAGCTACGCTTGCTGGTATCCCTTCAGTGCCCCCTTCAGTGCCCTGTGCTTCTATTTGTTCCAACACTTGCTTCAATGATGCTATCTCTTATGACACTTTTGCGTCCAAGCATTGGGATTCAGCTTCAATTGTTGGAGGATCCCCCATCATCTTCTTGTCTTTCTTGATCCTCTTACCCTTCTTTAGTTCCTGTACATAACAACACTTTCATTTCTTTTAAGACTGCTTGTCCTTGATGCAGCTCTGTGCAGGAATGATAATAGATGGTTCCAAGGGTGTTGCGGCCTTGGGTACCTATTCTCTATGTGTGCCTTCTAGAACTGGAAGGTTAGCTGCATGGATGAGCACTCTTATAAGGAGATAGGGGAAACACACTTTGGATTGGTGTGACTTTAGATAATTCTTCATCTCACGATAAATGCACCACGCCCAGTATTCTTTTTCTTCATGAACCTTGGCGAGACAGTTTAGGGGGACCCAATTACACCAGTCCACGGGTTTAACTTGCTTGAGCATGGACATGGCTCTGTAAGCCTTTTCATCTACTTCATCCCTTATGTTATCATATTCTACCCCATTGAAGTTATAAGAAATTCTCTTCAACATGACTTCCATGTGCATTTTCTCAAAACTATGTATATGTGTCGGGATTGGTGGGGGTAACTGTAGAGCGTCACATATCAGCTCCTCTATGATGAGGACCTACTCAATTGTGCCAACTATACCCCTCTTGGTAGATTTGTCATAAGTCTTCAAATACTCCACACATAAGTTTGTGTTGATAGTGCGGGGGACGATTTTTGCCATTCGGCCAAGGCCCACCTTTTCTAGCTTGTCTTTCACTTCTGTATCCTCCAATATCTTTAAGAACTCTAGGCTATGGTATTGGAGTAAAATCTTTCCGTGAGCTATTTGTATATCTATTACAAAGCCCTGAAACTTCTGTGCATAGGGCCCAAGATAGCTGAGTTTAGTGCCTGGGGGTGCTCTCTTCCTTTTGTCCACACGCATCCCCGTTGATGCTTGATGCCACACTAATAAGAATGTAAACATAGCATGGTCGATATGAGAATACATTATTCCACACCTACATGTAGCCTATATGGCAAGCCTAGTAAGCTTGACGAGCTAGCTTTGCACACTCTTGTTGTTGCTAAGAAATGTGTTGTAAATAAGGTGGAGGAGCATTGAACAAGACTTTGATAAACCTTGGTGTGTGGATTTTGCAAAAAGTGTGAAATATATACAACATATGACCAACAATTGTAACCCCCCCAATGGTGGAGTTAAGTGACGTGTCCTTAGGATTTATTTTTGGAGAATTCAACAACCCCCCTCCCGCCGCCGACCATCTACTAGAGGAGTTGTGTCTTGTTTGTGTCCCTAAGAAATATTTTTGGAGAATTCCAGCTCAAACGACTAGGCTAAAAGCCACACGGTATCTCTATGTTACTTGGGGGGTTCACCTAAAAATATGTAAGTATACCACGTGAGTTTGAATGAAGGGGTTTTTTTAATCAATTTTGAAAAAAAACTGAAAGTCCATAAATAAAAAAGGGGTCATTTTATTCATGAAAAATTCATAGGTAAGGGGTTTTTAAAATACCCCTTGAACGCAGATGATACATAGGGTTTCTTAGTAGTGCACCTCCTGAGCTTTGGTATTTACTCAGGTGACTTAATTTTGGGTTGAGTCATCATTCTTGGTGGGTGTCCTTCAATAATTTCATAGGCTTCATTGAATTGTTCTTTTGTTTGCTTTATTTTGGTTGGTTATCTCAGTACATCATTGTCACACACTGAGATTCTCTGAACCATTTCACAAAGGCCTTCTTTATCTCTCTTTGAAGGGTACTCTTAGTAGAACTTTTAAGGTTTAGCTTAAAGTGAATATAAAAAATCATTCATATATTTCTTCGTCATTTATATTGTTTGATCTAACCAAACATTATCTCTTCAAACATGGAGTATTTTGAGCTTTATCATAATTGAAATCTTTTGAATGGTTACAAGATAATTACTTATGCCTTACTTCTCTATCATTTCCTTAATTCATTGTAAACTATTTTCTACTTTTGTTAACATGCATACTAGATATTTCTTCTTTGTTTATTCCTTTTTGAACAATCCTTTTTTTGAATAATCTAATAATTTTATTACTATAGTCTTGCTCTATTACATTACCTTCTCTAGGACCTTTTTATAATGCTAATTACAACTCTTCAAACTCTAGATAAAGCTTTTAAATATATCTTACCTAATATTTCTTTCATCTTGCTCTATTACATTACCTTCTCTAGGACCTTTTTGTAACGCTAATTACAACTATTCAAACTCTAGATAAAGCTTTTAAATATATCTTACCTAATATTTCTTTCATCTTGCTTAAAGAAGGAATACCCTTCTTTGCTCTAAAAATTTCTTTTCCATCAATTTAGAGGAATTAATTGAAAAGTTCACCAAGTATGAATGGTCTAGGAGGTGACATTGCCATTGGAATTAATTGAAAAATTTCCTAGCAAGACTAACCAAATCTAAGAAGCGAGACTGGCCTTGGAAGTTCTTCTTGGATGATAAATGGCTTAACTCAATCTATGAGATGGTGTGAACCCTTCTTTAAAACCATCTTTTAGTATATATAGGATAGTTCCACTTCTTGATTAATTAAGTGTAAGCCAGTTAAGAGGGTTATCTTGGGTGCGCAACACAACCAAGTGGCTACTGTATGCAAGATTGCTAGACCTAGACAAGGTTAATACGAGAATGCCTACACAAATGGAGTCAAGCTCGATTTGCTTCGAAGCATTGTAAAGTTAGTGTTATAGTTACTAGGATGTGCCAAGGACCTATTAAGAGTACTAGTCAGAAGAATAAGACACCTAGAAGTAGACCTTTAATCAAATAGTTCTATAGAATAGAAGCACAAGAGGGTGGTGGATCACTTTTTAGTGCTAGTTAGTAAAACTAAGGCTTAGCTACTATAAGGAATCCTTTATGCTATTGATAAAAATCAAAAAGTGCTTTTACAACTAGTTCAATCACAAAGAACCTTAAAATCTTTTTATTAATTTTCATCCATACTTAATACCATGGTAGAATTGCCTTGAACATCACTTTTGATCCACCTTACAATGCTCCCTCCTTCCTAATATCTCCTCAAATGATTAGAACATGCAACTTCTAATACCTTATAAATCTATCAAATATCTTTGGACTTACACCAAGTTTATTATTAATAACTATACAAAAAGGAGGTTCCTAGAACTAATATCCTATTGTTTAGGGTAAAGATAATGATATACCATATTATGAGCTTGCAAATGCTTCTTATCCCCATGGAACTCTACGTTGTGTGTAGTCTCCTACCACCCACTTGGTACTCTCTCCTTCTGAGCCAAACTTAAGTAGCCAACGTGGCCTTCTCCTATATATAGACTTCTAATGGTTATAGTGATAACTTTGAGGCATGTACATAGTGTGTCGTTTAAGTATTAATGAGCCTTTTTCTTTATGAAACCTTTTTTTTAATACCTTTGATATATTAATATAAATTAGAATAGAGATAAAATATCTAGAGTCCTGAAGAAATAATGGCAAACATGAATGCGACAAAGCTAAAAAGGAAGCTTGATTTATAAGTGCGAGCCTAAAAGTATGCAAGCCCATAAGGCAATGAGTTTTCAAGCCAATAAGCTAGTAAGCTTTCAAGCTCACAAGCCCATAAGCACACAATCCAATAAGCCAGTAAGCCTTTAGACTAAGACGAGTTCGCAAGCCCCCTTGCAAGTTCAGAAGCCAACAAGCTAGTGGCAGACTTGATCATGGATTATGAGATTATATGGGTTTACCATCTTACCAGATTAATGGCTTATAGATTGGTAAGCGCTCCTCTTAGTCCACTAAGCCTCTAAATCCACAAGCCCATAAGCTGGTAGGTCCGAAAAGCCCATGAGCTTGTAACCCTGTAAGCCCATAAGCTAGTAAGCTGACAAGCCCAGAAGCCTACAAGATTTCAAGCCCATACGAGGACGATAAGTTCAGAAAACCCACAAACCTGCAAGTCAATAAGCCCACCAACCACCTTCAAAAGCCCAGAGGCCTGCAACTATGAGCCCACGAGGCCGACAAGCCCACCAGTCTGGTCCATAAGACCGTAAGCCCATGAGGCCGACAAGCCCACAAGTCCGGTCGGTCCATAAGACCACAAGCCCGCAAGCCGTCACAGGCCGACAAGCCCACAAGTCCGTAAGCCTATAAGTCTGCAAGCCGTGCAAGATAGCAAGCAGGTTTGCTCGTTATCGCACAAACATACAAGCCCGCAAGTCCTCTAAAAACCATAAGCCCTTAAGCCCGACATCTCACCAACAACAAGCCTGCAAGCCTATAAGTTTACAAGCCCATAAGTAAGCTTGGGTGGGTTGACAACAATCCCAAAAGCCTATAATGGTTAGTTCACTATTGGAGCTCAACTCATATACACACAATGCTCAATGATAAAATCAAAAGGTGTACCGGTGAGAGAGAATGACTACCTCAAAGGACAAAAGGTGTACCCGTGAGAGAGAATAAGGTGTACCCATGAGAGAGAATGACTACCTCAAAGGAAAAGAGATAAAGCTTTTTACAAGTATAAAAAAGAAAACACAAATGAACAGTAGTCATAAGGAAAAGGGATAAGTTTTTTAAAAGTATAAAAGAGAAAACACAAATGAACAGTGACCCTAAACAACGGAGGAGATTGTTTATATATTAGTTAAGTCTAAGGTGTCTATCCACACCTAGATGGCCATGGGGGAAAACTTAGTGAGACAAATATACCCATGGCATTAGTACATGGTCTCACTGTAGTACTATCATAAATATATAACAAAATTTTCGTAATCCTTCAAACTTGTAAGCCAAAACAAGTCGACAAGTCTGTACTAAGTGGATATGTCTTTAAGAGTGTGAATCCAAAAAGCCCACAAGTCAAAAAGCCTATAAGCTATTAGGCTTGCAAAACCACAAGTCCAAAAGTTCATAAGTTGCTAAGCTTGCAACCCCACAAGATGTTAAGCCCATAAGATGGAAAGCTAGTAAGCCCATGAACCCACAAGCCTCTAAGTCTTATAATCCCACAAGCTGGTAGGTCTTTAAGCTGATAAGCCAGCAGCCCATAAGACAATAAACCTACAAGTATCTAAGTCCGCAAGCCCACAAGATGGAAAGCCTCCAAAACCGATAATCTTGGAACCCCATAAGCTCACAAGACCGCAAGCTGGTAAGACACCGCTATAGCAAGCCCACAAACTTGCAAGCTTGTAAGCCCACAAATCTATATAAGTCGGGTAACCTTCAAGCCCGTAAGCCTGCAGGTCGGTAGGCCCAACCTTGAAGCCCATGAGCTCACAGTCGTCGCAGGCCCGCAAGCCCACACTCCCATGAGCCAACAACCCAGTAAGTCCGTAAGCTTGTAAACTCATAATTCCACAAGTCGCAAGCCCGCGAGCCTATAAACCCTTCAGCCTAATCCGGCAAGTCCGTGATCGCATAGGCCTGCTAATATGCCTGCAAGTCTCAAGCTTGCTAGTAAGCCTGAGACTTGCTAGTAAGCCCATGATCCCATAAGCCTGACCTAACCCACAAGCCCACAAGTAGCTTGCTAGTAAGCCCACGATCCCATAAGCCTGACCTAACCCACAAGCCCACAAGTAGCTTGCTAGTGAGCCTGACCTAACCCACAAGCCCACAAGTTTGTAAGCCCATAGGGCTGCAAGCCTAGAAGCGTGGGCAGGCCGATCTAGCAACCCCACAAGTATATAAGTCTGCAAAATGGTAAGCCTGCAAGCTCCTAAGTCACAAGCCTACAAGCTAATAAGCCCGCAAGCTTACAAGTTGGTAAGCCCACAAGCCTGCAAGTAAGTTGGTAAGCCCAGAAGCCTGCAACCTAAGTAAGTTGGTAAGCCACAAGCCACCACAAAGCTACAAGTTGGTAAGCCCACAAGCCTGCAAGGAAGTTGGTAAGCCACCAAGCTGGTAAGCCCACAAGCCAGCAAGTATGCAAGCCTATAACGGTCAAGTCGATAAGAGGTCATAAGCTAGCAAGCCTATAGTGGGAAAGTTCTCAAGTAATTTAGACCATAATTCTAAACAAGACCGCACCCCAGCTGCTGGCAAGTTTGCAAGGAAAGCCTCGTGGTCTCTTATGTATGCAAGAGATTATGTATAAGAGCTCTTATATGGAAGCATGTAACTCTCATAATAAGGGCTCTATGCATGTATAAGAGCTCTTATGTGATCCCTATACATGCATAAGGGCTCATGCAAAAGAGACCTTATGCATTATAATGCAGATGGAATAAAGAAAATGAAACAAAAAGTGTGAAAAAAACAATGTTTCTGTGGATTTTCAAAATTTTAGAATATTTTAGTATCAATATAGGCCGTTGCTCCCCCTATATCGTCAAAAAAATGCCATCGCTTTAGGCCCTGATAGTATTTTGTTCTCCTTCGTTAATCCGCCGATATATAAGCACCAAAAATCAACCCATCTATTGTAGTGTTGTCATGTGATGGGAAATAGTTTAATTTATTATTCGAAACCATTATTGCCTGCTGCATGCTGATGGAAATATTCTTCTTCCTATATGACCCCATGAGGGATCCTATGAGGGAGCTTAGATTGACATCTAGAAAGACAAGGATGTGGAGGCTGTATGCATAGACAATGATATGGAGGTTGTATGCATAGACAATGATATGGAGGCTATATATGCATAGAGCAATACAGGGGAGCACTGTTGGTACATCTAAAATTTGATAATTTAAATATGAAGGAAGTTTCCAAATCAAACACGTGTAGGCACATCTAAAAATTGATAGTTTATATATGAAGGAGGTTTTAAAACATGTGTAACATATTTTAATGTTTTTACAATTGTAGGCTTTTGGTTTTCATGTCCACTATTTTTGTTGTTTTTTTGGTGTTTCAACATGGTTTGGGAAACCTCATCCAAGGTGTCATTACTTCTTTTAGCTATTCCAAATTCTCAATTTCATCCTCTTTGATCGAGTCCCATGTCTTTTGGAATGCAACTTGTAGTTGCCATGTACTTTTTTTGGGAATTTTCTAGTTATCTATGCATATTTTCTTGGGGCTCTCGTTTCCTAAAAGTTCTTTCCAACTTCTTTATCTTCTCAAAGATTATTTTTCTATTTCTCTCTTTTTGTTGGGACATTACTCTCTCTAGAATCTAGATTTTTTGGGGTCACCCATCTCTCAGGTCTTCATCACCTTCTTTTCCTCAAGGTGTCCACCTCTTGGTTCTTACTCTTATTAGGAATTTATTTTTGGGCTCTTTTATTCTCTAAATTATTAATTTATTACTCTTATACTTGTCCCTTTGACTTTTTTCTTGGCTTCTCTAATCTCCTACAGTCTTGCTTTTGTTGTCTTTGAATTTTCACTAAGTTGAGTGTTCCTACCTTGTTTCCCTAACATTTGACTTAAAACATTACTAGGGATAATTGGTCGTGATTTTAATTTTCCTTATGTTTCTTTCTTTAAGGCCTCAAGTACATGTTTCCACTTTGCTATTTTCTTTTGGTTTGTTATGATTTAGAAATTCATGTGCCATAGATTCCATTTGAAGTTCTTGGCTACTCGTTGTTTCTTACCGTTCTTTGTTTGGTAATGGTGTTGGTTTCATGATTGATTTAAGAACTAGAGGTTTAGGAAATACCGACGCTAGAACACCGACGCAAATGTCGAACGTCGGTATATACGTCCTAAACTTGGAGGGAAAAAGTCGGGCGGGTAATTTTTAAAAGTGCGTATACACGCGTATACCGACGCGTATACCGATGTCTATTCCGACGGATATTCCGACGTAGATACCAACGGATATACCGACACTCGTAACTTTTTTACAGCCGAGAACCTATTATTCTCTGTTTTGCAAGGCGTCGAATGTCCAGACAAGGTATATGTGCATCTCCCTCAAGCGTTCGCCTGATGTGTGTGTGTGTGTGTGTGTGTGTGTGTGTGGAGAGAATTAGTGAAGTGTGTGTGTAGATTTTCCTCTCTCTCCGTGGGCGTTTTAACTCTCCCCATCTCCTCATCTTCTTATGGCGTTTTGCCTCTCCCCATCTCCTCATCTTCTTATGTGTGTGTGTGTGTGTGTGTGTGTGTGTGTGTGTGGAGAGATTAGGGTAAATGTGTGATGTGTGTGTATATCTCCTTCCCCTCTCTCCATCCTTCTTCTTACCTTCTTAATTATGTTTGGAGAGAGGATTTGTATGTGTGTGTTGTGAGAGATGTAGAGAGTGAGAGAGCTTGTGCATGTGCATCTATTACTAATGTATGCAATGTGTGTGTAGGTTTGTTCCTCCCACGTGTGTCCTAGCTTGGAGATTTGCTTCGAACACGCACTATCCAATCCACATTTGAGAGGTAAGCACATTACCAATTATGTTGTTTTATTACTTCTCTTTTTGTTATGTTTTAATTTATTCTCAATTTATAATTATTAATTGAAATTGAGTATGCAAGCTTGTTGTTTTATGCATATATATGCTAATATTAGCATATATGTGAGTGCATAAGAAATTAATGTATGTGCTTATTTGTCTTTACACACACACACACACACTTTGCAAGAGAGAGAGAGAGAGAGAGAGAGAGAGAGATTTTCTTTTTGGCGCATACCCAAGGCATTTCGGTCTCTTTTTCGACTTGAAATCTAATGTCTAAGACATGCATGTCAACGCTATGTCTATATGTATATACTCTAATGTATATGCCTAAAGCACATATCCATAAGCTAATGTATATGCCTAAACATCGCTAATGTATACTTGATCTCCCTCAATGACGGCTGGTAAAAAGAAGCCCGTTTGACGCTTTAAATGTTATTTTTAAAATCTCCCTCAACGGTTGGGGAAAAGAAGCCCATTTGACGCTTTAAATGTTATTTTTAAAATCTCCCTGAACGGCTGGGGAAAAGAAGCCCGTTTGACGCTTTAAATGTTATTTTTAACATCTCCCTCACGGCTGGGGAAAAGAAGCCCTGTTTTATGGTTTACATAATGCTTTGTGTAATGCGTAATGATTTGCATTTAATGAGCTACATATACATGTTATCCTGCTAGATGGAGCCTCTCAATCTTGAAGAGAGAATAGCGTGTCCATGCATGCGATGTAAGTACCAAATATTTCGAAAACGATGGATTTGCAACCAGCATATTCATGACGATGGCATATTTCCAATGGAGCGCTTACAAAATTTACGGTTTCAACAATCGTACAGCCAAGCAAGTGTGCAACCACATCTTGATAACATTGCGCCTATGAATTCTCGTCCCCAACAAAGGATGAGAATATCGAAGGAGGGAGTGACAGATGGAGCTCAATTAACAGCACCCGAGGGAATGGAAGAAGGTCAGGGAATGGAAGAAGGTCCAATGGATGAAATGTTGGATGCCTTTCTCGAGCAACAAGAAGGTATCTTCGAGGAGCATGAACATGAAGATCATCAACCAAGACATTCTCAACGGTCAAATTATGAACCAGAGGAAGAGGCCATGCGTAAACTCGCATGCCTTCCACTATACAATGGTGCCAAGATATCTGTATTGCGTGCATCTCTTACGATGCTAAATTTACAGTCAATTTTTGGATGGTCTAATACAAGTATCACTGAACTCTTCAAGTAAGAGATTTATGGAGATTACACCTAATATTGAAATGATAAATTTTCAACTTGTATTTGACTAAATCTTAATAGTAACGATCAGATATTGCCATACTTGCAGGCTTTTGAAAGATCAGATATTGCCATATGGCAGCACGAGATGCCTCCATCTCGTGCAGATGCCAAGAAGTTATTGAAATCCATAGGCATGGATTACAATAATATTCATGCTTGTCGCAATGATTGTATTCTCTTCTGCTATGAATATGAGCATTTGCAAGAATGTCCCCATTGTGGCTCAAATAGATATAGAGAAGATGTTCAGGGGGAAGCTGTCCTAGTAAAGGTTCTTAGGCACTTTCCAATCATCCCAAGAATAAAAAGCATGTTCAGGTGCAAATCTATAGCAAGCTTGATGACATGGCATGCCACAACTCGATCCACAAATGAAGTGATGCGTGTGCCTACTGATTCACCCGCATGGAGACACATTGAAGAGAAATGGCCGGATTTTAGGGAAGATCCTCGTAACCTTCATCTTGGCCTAGCAATGGGGCCTAGCAATGGATGGTGTAAACCCTTTTGGTTTACGGAGCTCTTCATGGAGCACATGGCCTGTTTGCCTTGTGAATTATAGTCTTCCGCCATGGTTAGCAATAAAGAAAGGTCATTTGTTGCTCTCATTAATAGTTCTAGGAAAGTACAAGGTGAAGAACTTGGATGTATATTTGGCACCACTTATTGATGAGTTACGCACCTTGTGGAACAGAATTGAAGTGAAGGACATGTCAAAGCAGCAGAGTGGCCAAAGACTTGCACAACTGTGCAAGGTATTCTCATGTGTACAATGCATGATTGGCCTGGCTATGGAGAATGCTCAGGTTTGTCTATATCGGGTTATAATGCATGTCCTCTATGTGGTCCTCGACTTGATTCAAGATACTCAAAAGCATTACGAAAGAATTTCTACCAAGGACATGTGTTAGGTATCTTCCAAAAAATCATGAATTGCGGGATGGTAATCTAGGAAGACCTCCTCCAAGTGCACTGAGAAGGCAAGCGATTAGAAGCTCAAATGGGAGGAATATGGGAAACTTGGCATGTCCTGGGATGAAGAGGCTCTCTATCTTTCACCAACTCCCCTATTACAAGCTCTTTCGGACTTTCCCACAGGTAGATGGCTAGAAGCTACAATTTTAGAAGCCAAACATGCTGGTTTAACTATAACAGAGGAGGAGGAGGAGCTTACAAAAGGATGAGATTGGCATGTAAGTGTTTAAGTTCTACATGTCTCTCTTTTTTTTCTCTACATGTCTCAGTTATTATTTGTCCATCAACAATATTTATGTGCTATTTGTAGTATCACAAATATGGGGCGTTTTGGTTACATGGACGTCATTTTTGAGTAGAACGAATAGACCAAAGAAGAGCAACCTTTGATTGTGGTGTCACAACACAATTTGTTCAAGAAAGTCGAGCAAGTGCAAGTGATGATAACACAATTAGTGGAATGCTTAATTACTTTGGAACCATTCAAGACATATTAAAGATTGGATTTAGAAGTTTTGAGTTGTTTATCTTTGATATGAAGTGGTTCAAGGTAATCACAAATGGGCCACATGCAACTGTACGTAGAGACAAGAGTGGCCTCATCCGAGTGGACTCCACAAAGGTATGGACCGATCAGCAAGATACTTTTATGCGCCCAGAGCATTGTGAGAAAGTTGTCTTTAAAAGCGGATCCAAAAGATCCACGCTGGCTATTTGTGGTTCAAGTCGCCCTCCGCAGTAAGCAAATTTGTGAAGAATTAGAGCTACAACAGGGTGATGTGGATTCACAAGGTGGTGGGGAGCAACAAGAACAAGCCGATATTAACAATGAAGAGGAGCAAGCAAATGAACAGGAGCAACTAGAGCGAGATCCAAATGAAGAGGTGCAAACCAATGAAGCTGGAAAACCTGTTGAGGAAGAAGACATAGATGATGAGGACGGCCTTCATCAAGGGACTTTTAATGATGAGGATGCTGAAATGTACATAGAAATAGATCTCTTTGGGGCTACTGATCTTAATGAGGATGATAGAATAGATAATGATTTTTAAAATGATGTATCTTAATGATTATGCAAATAGTTATGACATATTTGTAATGATTTTATGACATTGAAGGTGCAAAGTGATATGGTTTACCATTGTTGTTTAGGGAAGTTAATGTTTGTCATATGGTCCTTTCATTGTTTACCATTGTTAATGTTTACCATCATAATCACTAGTGCAGGTGCAAAGTGATATGGTTTACCATTGTTGTATATCATTGTTAATGTTTGTCATATGGTTCTTTCATTGTTTACCATGTAATTTTTATTTCGCACAAGTTTGTCATATGGTTTTTTGTCCAACATCCCATGGGTGATGACTCACCGCCGCTCAACTACAGTCCTAATTTCTCATTTAACCCTACACCTCAGGGCATGAGTCACGAGCAGTTATATGGTTTTTTCTCGTCCATGACTCCAGAGCAGAGAGCCATGGCTCAGACTTATTGGGGTTCTGGAGCAGGGACATCTGGCTTCACGACGGCAGTTCCCACACCTGTAGGTACGACAGCAATTCCCACACCTCATACCACACAGCCTTCCACTCCTCTTACAGCTCGATCTACCACCTCTTCACATAGACATCGCTCACGTAGTAGGTCTTCAGGTGGAGGTGGTTGTGGTGGTAGTGCCACAGATGCTGTGACACCACCACCACGTGAGCGTCGTCCTTTGCTCTCATCTGTTGATAGCACACCCATAGGTTCACCTTCCACTCCTTGGGGTGCACATGACCATGACAACAACAAGATATAAACAATTAGGGATGGGGCACCTATAATGAATAGTGCAGGGAAGGCAATGAAGACACGAATTCGACAATCGTGCACTATACAGTTTCACAACTCTGTTATGACTTTATGGGATCAGCAAGATAAGGAGAAGAAAAATTACATAAATACAAAGATAAAGCAAGAGTTTCAGCCATCTGACCATATGAATGTCGTCTCTAATGAGTGGATACAATATATAGCTCGCATTTTGATGGGACATCGTAGCTCAGAGGCGAGGGATGCATTTAGAGAGGGGAAAGAGAAACCTATTTGGCTAGATGATAGGGAGTGGGAAGCCATAGCTCAGGAGCTCCCACAGACACTAGAGAGGTTTCAACAACAAAGAGAGGCGGCAAGGACAAGACTCCAAACAGTAGGGGCTTCTCATCTTGGGAGTGGTGGTTACGAAACCATGCACCATGAATTCGTAAGTATTTGTAGCAATTTTGTTTATCTAAATGTATGTATGTGGACTAAATGTTGATTTCTAAAAGTTGTAATTGTTAATCGTTTATGTAGGAGTTGGCCATGAATCGCCCACCAAGTAGGCGAGAAGAGAAGTACGCTCATAAATATGACCTTGTGGCCTATTTGAGATGCTTGAAGCAAAAGGAGAGACCATCAATTGGGAGACATTACCATAATGTAAGTCCTCTAAACTATTAGAAGGCGAGAAGAGAAGTACGCTTGAAGCAGAAGGAGAGACCATCAATTGGGAGGCATTACCATAATGTAAGTCCTTTAAACTATTGGTATATGATCAAAATATTCATGAGTAATGTTTCTTGTTTATCTGAAAAATAAAAAAACGAGCACGGTTGTCTTTTGTGCTCTATTTTGGACAGAATGGTGCTGTCTGTTTACTGCTGTTGAGTCCTGTTAACTGCAAGCAGCCTAGCAACACCATTTTGTCCAAAAAAAATTACTGATGTGGTCGTCGATATATCCGCTGGTATAAGCACCGGTATATCTGCCGGTATAAGCGCCGGTATGCGTGCTGGTATATTCACCGGTATAAGCGCCGATATATCTGCCGGTATGCATGCTGGTATAAGCACCGGTATATCCGTCGGTATGAGCGTCGATATATGAGCGTCGGTATGAGTGCCGATATGCGCGCCGATATGTGCGTCGGTATGAGCGCCCGATGCAAATACCGATGTCGTGGTTCCAACGCAGATACCGAGGTTTATACCGATGACAAGGCTTTTTTAGACCCCGTTTAATGACGTCGGTATAAGCTGGTGCACTACTAAGAAACCCTATGTATTCTGTGTGTTCAAGGGGTATTAAGAACCCCTTACCTGTGAATTTTTTAGGAATAAAATGACCCCTTTTTTTAATGGAGTTACAGGTTTTTTTCCAAAATCAATTTAAAAACCCTTTTGTAAATGTATTTCTGTAAATTTACCTTAAAGTTTTAAATTATAAAACCCCTTCATTTGAACTCAAGTGGTATGCTTACATACTTTTAGGTGAACCCCCCGAGTATACTATATTTGGCTATGTGTAGGCTTAGTCTTCACCAACATTCCAATATTGTACCACCTGGTTTCTTGCAAATGGTGCATATCCTCATGTTTTATTTCTCTTTAAAGGTTCTACTTTTTGGCTTTTTTATCCATCTATTCATTAGTGTTCTCTTTTTTAGATCTTTATCAATCCTATCATTTTTCTTCTTTTCTTTGATTCAACCCTAGATTCATCTATAACTCCATTTAAAAATGGGTACAAATGTGTTATTATTAATCTCAAATGTTTTCTTTTTCTTCTTGTACTCATTCTCAAACTCTAGCTGTTCATCTCCCCGTAAAATTCGGGCTTGCACTCTTGATCTTAGAGTATTTTTCACTAGTTAAGTTAGCATATCTTTTTCTTAACTACATTTGTCCCATGTCGAGTGATCAATCTATTAGATTATAAACATCTTGGTCCTCACAAGCATTGATACTATTTTGCCCTTGGAATCCTTATAATCAATTTATGAAACAATATGTTTAATAATTAATAGTGGGTGGAGTCACGAGAGTGTTCTTCAATACTTTCAATAAACTTCATGGAATTGTTCTTTTGTTTGCTCTATTTTCGTTAGTTGTCTTGGTAGATCCTTACCACGCTTAGGCTCTCTAAACCCTTTCATAGAGGCCTTCTTTATAGTTCTTAAGCTCTTTGGAGGGTACTCTTTGTACAACTTTCAAGATTTAGCTTAAAGTGATTAAAAAAAGATTTTATATATTTATTCTTCATTTATATGCTTTAAACTAACCAAACATTATCTCTTCAAACATGGGTATTTGAGGGGTATTTTAAGCTTTACCTTAATTGAAATCTTTTGGATGACTATAAGCTAATTACTTGTTTGTGTGGACTTCTTCAAGATACTAGTGGTTGGAGAGTGGTCTCCTCTTGATGTCTTCCCCATACTTAAGGGTTAGTAATAGCTCAGTGTTCTTCAACCATCTCTAAAGTGTGAATTTTTTTTTGGCTTTCCTTAGTCAAGTAATCAACCAGTCCCTATTCATATAACTTCTTGCAAGGAGAAAAACTCTCTTCCTCTTTCTATGTCTCTTCCCTTTCTTGTGTTATTCATCACCTTCTTGGAGCTCATTAAACTCATTTTATGCCTTAATTCTCTATCAATTTTTTTAATTCATTGCAGACTAGCTTTACTTTTGGTAATATGAATACTAGATATCTTTTTATGCCTTAATTCTCTCATACATACCATGGAGAACCCTCCTTCTATATACAATACGTGAATAGAGAAAACATTTGGTGATAATTGAGCATTTAATGTCTTATAAGGGCCTTACTTATTTTATTGAAAGTATTTCATTTAATATTAGCATCATAATTATAGAGTAAAATTATTTTTAGTATTATATATTCACAAAAGGATGTTCTCATATGAAGGGACTTTTGTTAGGATGTATAAATCTAGGATGGAAGCATTGTAAGGTAGCATAGTACAAGTCTAGGGTGCATAGACATTTGCATGGAAATGGCGTGCATGTTTTCACAAATTTAATAAGACCTATTCAAGTTTGTATTGGGATAATTTTGGTGAAAGTGTCATGGTGGCCAAAATATGCTAGTAATAAAATCCCAATCATTGATATCAAGATTTCTACATATAATCAAAGCCACATATGGAAGGATAATCCTTCTTCATCCACACTTTCTTGTCACAAAACTTAAAAATAATGTCATAGATCATATAGATATTACAATTAAAACTAAGGAAACAAAGATATTGTGCACAAATATACATTAAACAATACTCTCTTATAATCATTGCTATATACAAACAAATTGATATGTAGAAAGGACATGTAGGTCTACCATATAGCATCCATATCAATATGTAACTATAATATTATTACTATATAGTAGTTAAAACAATTTTCATAATGTATAATATATAGTAACAATGTGAATATGTAACTTTTATATTATTCCTTATATAGCTAGCATGTGAATATGTAGCTCAAAAAATAGTCTAATTTCTAATATAGATAGCCATATGCACTATTGTATAACAATCATGTGTATATAAAGCACTCTAAAATATATTGTATGGTAGTAAGATGTTAATGTTCATATTGTTGATGTTTGAATGTTTTAGATCTGTACATGTAGGAAATGATCATATTCTCAAAGAATAAATAAGGATTAAAATAGCACTACCTATAAAGAAACCTAGTATGTGTTTATAATGTCTATATGTTATTCAACCAACTGTATTCATGGTGTTATTGTGATATGTTTTAAATGTACAAAATTGATAGCGTAGAAGAAGCAACATCTTAAACAACATTACCTCTCAAAAAGAATTTTATATGTGTGCTATTTACGTTAATACATTAATGTGTGAATCATGTTATGAAGCTAGTTGTGTTATTGTATTAATGTTTTAATTATATAGATGTAGCAAAAATCCTCTCTCAAATCAAATTTGTATGTGAATAATCTAATGTGTGGATCATGTTAAGGAGTTGATTGTGTTATGTTTTTGTAATGCAAATGGAGAAAAACTTGTTACAATAGAGAAAGAAATAATAAATAAAATAAAGGCATGCAAGAAACAATCAGGAGTATGTTTGATATGGTTATTAATGTGTTATCATTTTAACAAGGGAATTGTTTTGATTGTTTTATTGCTAAGGTTTTAAATGTTAAGAGCCCTAGATGTAGAGCACAATAAATGTTACAGAGCCTAAAAATGATAAGTTTATAGATATAGAGTTTAAACATGATGATTATGAATGCTGGAGGGAAGACAAAGGTAGCAATAGTGATAAAAATCGCTTCCAAACTCACTGATAAGATGTGTACACACAGTTGAGGGAAGAAACCTCCTAAGGAGGGAAATTTTACCTCGGTTCATTATTAGTCTATGTCCACACATCACAACCATATAAACGACTACAAATTCCCCATGTAGTGATGATGTGAACATGTACAGAATCATTTGGATGATCAATTCCTAAATGACAATAAGCCTACAAATTCACAAAAATCTTCTAATTTCTATCTTGAGAGAGCCTTTCTAAACATATTTGCTATATTATCGTGTGCAGAGACATAAGATAGGCTAATCTCTCCTACATCGACCCTCTTTTTGACATAATGATCTCAATGTAATTTATGTGGGCATGAAACACCGGATTCCTTGCAATGTCCAATACACGTGGGGAGCTATTTTCCAACACTAAGATCTGCCAAAAGGCATCTAAGCCATACACACTCCAAAGTTACTCTAAATTCTACCCTATAATCAGCTTCATAGCTCGAAATGGCCACCATTGGCTACGTCTTGAGACATGATATACATGAATCGCCAAGATGAAAGCAAAAGCCATTAGTGGATATAGTGGACACTCGTGTGTCATAACATCCAGCCCAATCGGAGTCAGTGAAAGCATATAACTAAATAGTTCCCTTAGCATAATATTAACCAAAGGTACTGAGTACCTTGTATATATCAAAATACTCGCTTAGCAACATACCCCAATCCTTACTTCCGAGATTGTGTGCACAATCTTGCTCAATTAGGAGACCCCAAATTTAATGGCTAGCCTAGTATAGCATATATATATGAGGCACCAATCCTACTGCTGATAAAGTGATGCATCACATGGTATAGCATAGATAGATAAGGCACCCAATAGTTTTTTGATAAATCTTATTATAAAGTGATGCATCAAATGGTTCAACTAGTTGTCTTGGAGACTAAGCCTAGCACTTATTTGTACTACTATAGTAACACGCTTATAATCTTCAAGACCAAACCATGAAAATAGTTTCTCCAACATCATAATACCATCATCACATTGTATAAAATGTATGCCCAAATAATAATGTAATGATCCTAAATCTATCATCTCAAATGACATATGTAATTTAAGTTTGAAGGATAAAATCTTCTTCTTCTTAGGGTCTATGAGTAGTATGCCATCAATGTATAAAACAATGAGACCAATAAGTAATTCTTACTTCTCTTTACATATTATCTTTACATACTAGGTACTCTAAGTTGGATTGTTACAAAAACCATTAACAACCAAGTATGCATTATCTTCTCGTATCACACACCTAAAAGTGCTAATTCATGCTTGCTAGAGTTAGTGGGTGTGTCTTCACGGGGCCTTTTTGTATCCAACGAAAATGCATTTTATCTCCTTATCATCATTCGAACTTATTATGTTGTTGCTCATTCATAAGAGCATAAGCAAGACAACTAAAAACACACAAATGAGGCGGCACATAGGGGTTTCTGTCATTCTAAAGGGTTTACATTAAGGCCTTAGTGTGGCATCTGCTCATAAGTGGCACACATAACTGCCTCCAATAACCAGAACACATGAGAACACCATATTAGATAATTTGGAAAAAATCCCATTCCCATTTGCAAAATGGGATCATGGTGAACTTGTCCAAAAGTTTGTCAAAACCTCCTCAAGTGACATATCATTGGAAAGATATTGAACAATAGAATCTAAATCTATGATCTCCGAAAAATTTGGAGTTGGTATGTTTAAGATATGTCCAAAACTATAAGGAGTAATTGATTCCCAAAATATGAGATTTTTCCCAAATTACCTAATATTGACTTTGAGGCAAATATTATCTTTTCACAATGCAACATTCCATCTCCATGAGAGATTTGTTCTTCCTCTCACCATTTTGCTAAGGTGTGTAAGGCATCGTGCATCGATGTTGCATTGATGTTTTCACCGTGCATGAATATCCTTTTACATATACTTGTTGGCAACAATAAGCCCAACTTGTAGTCCCTAGTCTTTTTAATTATTTTTCATAGGATATCTTTTAGTCTAAGATCTAAGATGTAATCCACCACCAAATGCCATAAGCAGTGATGTTATCCCAAAAATGTATCCAGTCACATTAAGTGTACCTCTCATGGCTATATAAGCACTATGTAAAAGATCATTTGTAACAATGCAATCTAGTCTATTTTTATTATGAATGGGTCACTTTTCTTTCCCCCTTAAATTTTAACATGGTATCAAGAGAGTAGGTTCTTGTTACCTTTAGACTTCTATTTTGGAGCTTCTAGCTTCTAGCTTGGAGTTTTCTAGCCATTTTCAGGTTTGGAGTTTTCTATTCATTTTACTTTTAGACCTTTCCCCAAGTTTTTTTTCCTATTATGGACCTTTCCCCAAGATTTTTTTTTCTATTTTCTTTTTTCCTTGAGTTCTGGGATTCCACAGCACATCTCCCCACTCCACACAACCTCTTTCCACCAGCTGCACTCTGTCAATTGTGCCGCCACCTCTAGGCCTTCATCGTGGCTGTATTGTGTCTATTCACCCGACCACCACTGCCTTGACTTACGATTGTGCCCGTTCACCCAACTTTGACCACTTCTCATAGGCGGCGTTAGCGCTCCTCGCGAGAGTGTGAAGCAGCTCCCATCAGCAGCAAACGAGACGGCAAAGAGAGAGATAGAGGAGCAACACCTGTATTTGTAGTGCAAGAAGCCTATTCCTAAAAAAATGTTGTGGTTCTTCACTTTCTTTTACCAAGAATTTTAAGGCCGAAATTTCCACCTCAATAGGTAATAAAGCTTCAACACCATAAAGAATATGAAAATGAGAGAACTGATTGCCCTCTTTGACTACAATCTTATAAGCCCAAAGTGCACAAGGAATCTGAAAATCCAAAGTCCTTTCATGTGATCGTGTCATTTCACTTAACATACGTATTAGTTCCCCATTAAATCTTTCATTCATTCTGTTGCATTAAGGGTAATATGGTGTAGCATATCTATGTTGAATTTTTAGCTTCTCACATAGATGGTCTATCAGTTCACTTCTAAATCCTGGTCCCCTATCAGAAAAAAGCTCTAGTGGTACTCTCTTCCTTGATATAATGGCCCATCCACCCGGCGTCGAGGGCAGCAAGGTTTATTTTTAAAAACCCTAAAGCCAAAAAAATCCCTAAAGGTTATTAACCTTAGAGGTTCAAAAATGTCTGTAAAAAAAGGCATTTGGTTGTTCACATGGACTTCATGCATTTCTATTATTATGCTTCATTACGGCCCATGACTTCTTCTTCATCGACTTCTACATCAGATTTTGGGACATTATCTTTGCACGGGTCCTACACCGCATTACCATGGAAACGACGCCGCAAAAAGGTTGACATCTCTAGTGTCAAGGGGGGATTCTACCTTGCCTTTTTATATGTTTGATGTTTGGTCATGTTTGGTTATCTGTTTGTGTTGTTTGGTACTCTAGATCATGTAATTTCTATGATTGTAACCACCTCTAGTCACCTATGATGTAGACCATGTGGAATGTATGGTCTGTTTAGTCCTTCTTCCTTGTTGTTGTCCTATCCTATACTAGACTGAGAAATTGGACCATGAATCCAAGATTTATCCTTGACAGAGCAGGAGAGATAACCCTTTAGGGGGATTTCTAGGAAGCAATGCCATATCCTTGGTTATCTGTGTGTACCTCATCTAGCAGGTGTTACCTCAAGGAAAAGAAAGAGCAGAAAAAGGAGAAGGCTCACATTGTTGAGGCAGAGGAAACTTGCCACTTTGTAGCAACAAGTGGCATTGAAGACTTGGATGATTCTTATGCATTTTAACAATTTTGTGCAGTCACTTTTTGGATTATAAGGCTTTGTTTTTATCCATTCCCTTCATTATTGTAAGAGAAGAGTACACACACCCTATTGTTATAAAAAAAAGGGGGGGGGTCTTTATATCATTGTTTCAAGGAGGATAATTGTAGGGTGCTAAATCCATGTATTGAGTGTCTTTCACAAGTTTGGCTTAAAGGGGGGTTCATTGGCAATAATCCCAACTTGTAGTCCCTAGACTTTTGAATTATTTTTCATAGGATATCTTTTAGTCTAAGATCAAATATGTAATCCACCACTAAATGCCATAAGTAGTGATGTCATCCTATAAATGTATCTAGTCACATTGAGTGTACCTTTCATAGCTATATAAGCACTATGTACAATATCATTTGTAACAACGCAATCAAGTCTATTTTCATTATAAATGCATCACTTTTCTTCCCCCCTTGAATTTTAACAATACTCCCAACCTCGAAATATACAAAGGTTGCCAACTTTTCATGAGGTAGACACATTTTCAAGAACAAAAATAAAATGTTTAAAGCATGCAAAAACCTCTAGCTTTGCGTTTAACAGATGCACCTAGGTGTTCCTAGAGTAGTCATCAATAAAAGTCACAAAGTAGAGATATCCCTTGATCAATTGGCGTCCTCATAGGATCAAATACATCATTGTGTACAAGATGTAATTTTTGAACATCCCTTACTGATTCATCTTTTGGGAATGTTTCCTTTTGCATCTTGCCCAAAATGCACCCCTAACTTACATGTTTGATAGGGGCTTTAAGCCGTGGTAATTATGATGCCATCCCTTTCCATTTAAGGAGCAACAGACTGCCAAAATTCAAGAGAATTCATGTCACATTTGGCTAAACAAGTATTATGTGCCAATCTCTTATACTTGTCTAAACTTTAAAGACTATGGCTTAGAGTACCTAACAAAACAATGATGTCTCCAACACTCCGATCATGAACTAAATAGTTATCATCAACAAATTTGACCACTAGGCCTGCCCAACAATGGTAGATACTAACAAGAAGTTCTTTTTAATTCCGAGGAAAAATAATACTTTTGAGAGAGTTATTATCCCACCATTTATAGTAATGAGCATGACCTTACCAAATCCTTTTAGTGGATATGCGATGAGTTTTTTACATGTGGTGCCTCCTTAAGGAGAAAACTTAAGGGAGGAAAACAATCTACACTAAGAAGCTAGCGCACCACTATCAAAATGCAAGACATGATGATCTCCCCCCATAGATCATGGACATAAGGGTCATTAGTGCAGTGCACAATTATCTTGTTCATAGTTTATTGACTCCATCTTTTTAACACTTAGTGCTAATTCATCAACCACAACACTTGAATCTTTTTTTTCTCCTTCTCTAGTCGTTTTATGCATTTACTAATAAAATGGCTTACTAATTATGGGATCAAAAGAGAGATCCTGAAGGAACAATATGTGGGCAACATTCTTGTCTATCTCAATGGAAAGAAAATGGTGTGCTATTTCACCACACCCTGCATACACATCGATGCTGGAGTCATCAAGATCCATAAATGTCTTTATTATCCACCTAACAAAGCAAGACCATATAAATATTAACAAAAGGGATACACCAACACAACAAATTTCCTTTAATATCGTATGCCTATGGAGTACTATCTGACCTCTCCGCTCCTATACATATATAGCTGTCCACCACTTTTGTATGCTCCTCAGCATGTTTGTGACTGTATTCCATCAACACAGACCTCTTGGAGGAAATATATTTTTAGATACGTCTGCACTAGCCTCCCTATCCATCCATGGGAGTGGCTTTCCATCCATCCTAATAAAATACCCCCATCTGCGAACTCTGAACCCATTAAACACAATAGTGATAAACACATAAACATCACTATGTATGCAAGATACTATGTGAGAATGATATCAAGAAAGTGTGGTCATTTTACCTCCTCCCATTAGGATACTATGTATGCAAGATACTATGTGAGAATGACAATAGGAAAGGGTGGTCATCTTAGCTCCTCCCATTAGGATACATATAATCAAAGTCTAGAAGCAGTGTATATAATCGATGGAGTGTAAACTCAGCCTTCCTTGCATGTGCAAAGATGTAGCCAAAATGATCAGGAAGATAGAGAGTCACATCCCACCCCTCATCCATGGTAAAGTCATGGGAAAACTATGATACCTCTTTAGACATTGGGAAAATGATTTTATTCCACTCTAGACATGATGTGTTGCTATCGTTGTCACGTAGGCTGTAACGCCTGTGTGACCGACGGGGCAGACCGGATGGCCATGTCTGGGGTTCAGTGGGAGAGGACGCCCATGCGGAGTCATGGGCGGCCAGGCTAGTGTGGATAGTAGGCCACACACTATATAGCCTGGGGGATTAGGGGCAATCCTCATTCTTCCTCTATGGCTGGGTGGTGAGCCAGAGGCCGTCCCCTCTTATGGTAACGCCCGTAGCGGCGTTACGGATATCTAACACTGGTATCAGAGCGTCAGTTCAATTGGGTCGTCAAGGTCCGCGCGTGACCGGGGGACCGGAGCCCACTCAATGGTTTTCAACCATTCATCTTCTCATCCTTATCTCCACAATGGAGTGTGTGGAGGGAGGCGGCCAAGACAGAATTGAAGGGAAGATTTCTCTCTCTCTCTCTCTCTCTCTCTCTCTCTCTCTCTCTCTCTCTCTCTCTCTCTCTCTCTCTCTCTCTCTCTCTCTCTCTCTCTCTCTCGGTAGCACACACCAAATCGAATCTGCAGGGCAGGTAAGCAATTTTTGTTTTCCTTTTGCTGTTCAAGCTTGTCTGCAAAAAACGATTTCGTTTTGGTGGAGGAGAGACTGTAGAGTAACTAGCATCGGCCTGTATGCGAAAGAGAGCTTTTCGCCTAAATTAGAGGGTGTAGAGAAAATCGCCTGGTGTAGAGGGGGGGCGAAACCACCCGTCTGTGAAGAAAATGGCTGGAGGGCGCCCGAGTTCAGATTCCAGAGACTTGACTTCGAGCATGAGCTTCCTTACTAGCGGGGGCATTTCCCAGGTGGAGCACCACGTGGAGGGTAGACTCCTTCTGAATGTTGTAGTCTGCTAGGGTGTGGCCATCTTTGAGCTGCTTCCCTGCAAAGATGAGATCCTACTGGTCAGGAGGGGGGCGAAGGCTAGCCCCACGACTGCTGGAGGCTCGCGACCCTCGTTTGAGGGGGGGCGACTTGCTGGATCAATGTCACCCTCGTTTGAGGGGGGGGCGAAGAGCCTGGGGCGGCGGCCAGCCCTTAGGCGCCAGCGCACATGGGCGGCCTGCCCAGCGCACAGCTGGCGGCGACCACCAGAGCAGCCGACAACCAAGCCAAGCGGCGGCCAGCCAACCAGCGAAGCAAGCAGAGGAGAAGAAAAAGAAAAAAAAGAAAAAGAAAAAAAATCATTTCTTTTTTTATATATTTTAATTATTCATTTTTAATTTATTAAAAATGAAACTAAATTCAAACGGATCCTCTCTCTCGGCTGGGGAGGGATAATTCTGACAAGGGATAATCAGATGTTTCTGTTGTGTATTTCTGTTTTATTGCATTGTTTATATTGCAAGTAAATAAAAATGTCTGCCCGTCCCAGTGTGTCCCCACCCACTAGTCCGGTAGGTTTTTCAGGACTTCTCTCCTCGGTCGCGGGCCTTACACCGACCGATTGGCTGGCCGTAGACGCCAGGCCGTCTCCCGTTCAGAGGGATGCTCTCGGGGTACGTCTCGTGACCCGTAGGTGCCTTCCACGTCTCGTGACCCTGCCCTTGACCTTGGCATACCCGTAGAGAGGCCGTCGACCTGGCTGACCCCGCTCCGGTCGATGAGCTAGATTATATGGACACTGATGTCACCGAGGGGGACGATGACCTCTTGGTAGACCATGACTTTGACCAGTACCTTACTGACCCTGCCGACATCCCCACGGAGACGGAGCGCTCTAGTGGGATGTTTAGATATGTTAACACGCAATTGACGACCTTACAGAGGGTCCAGGATGACGTTGTCACACGATGCTGCAGGGCATCTCCACATGCCTAGACGTGTTGTCCACTATTTCGACATCTTCTCCTCTTCCTCGTGATAGATGCCTGCCTGCGACACGCGTCAGCGTAGCCTCACCTGTGGTCCCGGGAGGACAGGCCGCATTGCCTGCAAGGTCGCCCGTAGAGGCAGCCTCGGCGTTACTTAAAGATTTTAAGTTGCCTAGTTTTAGCAGCAAGGAACGAGAGCGTGACAAGGATTCTGTTAATATGTTCTTAGCAAAATGGTAGGACATTCATGAGCTGCGTAAGCAGCCTAGTCATGTGCAGCCCGTAGAGGCTAGTTTCTTATTGTCCGGCAAGGTATACAAGTGGTGGATGAGTCTTACCACTCGCCCTACCACTTGGACAGCTTTCGAAACAATGTTTCGAAAGGAGTTTTTGCTAGGCAATGAAGAAGAGAGAAGTTGGGATGCGTGGGACAAGTGTTCGATAGACCACAAGACCCTCACCCAGTACATCTCCGACTACAGAGAGCTCATACTCAAGTTGAAGGGAATCGATGCATTCCAAACATTGAGGGGCTTCAAACGAGACCTAACAAATGATTATCTTGAGTATGTAGAGCCCTTGCAGCCTAAGGACCTCTCTCAGGCCATCAAGTATGCACAAATCTATGATGACATCAAGCGCCGTGGTGCGCGAGATGGGGCAAGGAGATCAGTGGATAAAGAAAAAAAGGGGTCGGGGTTTAAAAGAAAGGGTTTCCGTAGTGAAAAATCAGGGGAGAGGATGGAGAGGGGAGTCAGGGGGTCGTTGGTCTAAAAAACCAAGACCCTTCAAGAAAAAACAAAGTTCTGAAACCCACAAAAAGGAGCAGTACTTGCAAGCACAAAAGGAAAATCGTTGCTTCAACTGCAATGAAGTGGGGCACAACAAGGCTGATTGCCCAAAGTTAAAAGCAAGCACTAGTGGCAAGGCGCCTAAGAGCGATGGTAAATCCTCTAGACGGGGTGCAGACGCTACCTCTCAGTGTCGGAGAGTTCAGAGAGGTTACGGTGAGTCATTGTGACGAGCGTCACGCTTGTTCAGTGACACCAACTATGTCACAGCCTAGTGTTGGTCCGCATGACATGGTGCGCATGTATGGCACCATAGGTGGCCGTAGAGTCACTGTCTTTATAGACGATGGGGCTAGCCATAACTTTTTGAACTATTCATTGGTCAAGAAGTTGAAATTAAAAGAGACCGCAAGTGATCATGAGTATACCGTTGGTTTGGCCAATGGTTATGATAAAAAGGTATGGAATACCGTGTTCTTGGCAGTCCCTTTGATCATGCAGGACTATGAGGCCGTGCTTGACTTCCAGGTCATGCATTTGGCTAGAGCACATGTTTATTTAGGCAGGGAGTGGCTTTACAGCCTCGATCCTAGCCTAGTTCGGAGTTATTTACACACCACATTACAGTTTGAGTCTGGGGGTAATATCATCACCCTACAGGGAGACCGTATATCCCCTTTTCACCACTTATATCATCGCTCGAGTTATGCCACGCGGTCCGTAGCGGCCAGGTAGTACAAGTATACGCTTGTTACCCTCTTGTAAATTCTGTTTCCGTTAGCTGAAACTGAAAGTAATGTTTGCGTAGACAAACATGGAAAACAAAGCCTTGGAATGGACCCACTGTTTTCTGAAAACCCTGTTTGGCATGCATGTGATGATGAAACAACAAAGTCCAAGGCAAAAGAGACTCTAAAAACAAAGTACGTAGATGCTTTGAAAAGTTTATTGCAGGAATTTCAAGATGTCTTTCCTATACAGAGCTTCGAGATGGTTTACCACCATCAAGGGAAGTAGACCATGGCATCGAAGTTATGCCTCAATCCAAACCAATAAGCAAGCCTGCTTATAGGTTGAGCCACTCCGAGGCACAAGAGGTGGAAAAGCAGTTGACCGAATACTTAGAGAAAGGGTTTATTCACCCTAGTTTGAGTCCTTGGGCATCACCAATTCTTCTGGTAAAGAAGAAAGATGGTTCTATGTGCATGTGCATAGATTATCGGGCTCTTAATCAAGTCACAATTAAATATAGTACCCTATGCCACATATGAACGAGTTGTTTGATCAACTCTATGGGTCGAAATATTTCTCTAAGATAGACCTCAGATCTGGGTATCATCAGGTTAGAATTAAGGTCGAGGATGTTGCAAAGACAGCATTCAGGACACGATTCGATCACTTTGAGCTTTTGGTTATGCCAATTGGGCTAACCAATGCTCCAATGACTTTTATGACGCTGATGGACAGTGTTTTACGTCCATACTTAGGAAAATTCGTAGTAGTTTTCCTAGATGATATTCTTGTGTACAGCAAAACGCGTAAAGAACACTTGGCACATTTGCGATTAGTGTTCCAGTTATTGCGACAACACAAGCTATTTGCGAAGGAGAGCAAATGTGAATTTTTTGAAAGAGAAATTCACTATTTGGACCACATTATATCCGCCCATGGTACGCGGATGGAACCTGAGAAAGTGGAAGCTATTCTCAAGTGGCTAGCCCCGAAAAATCTCGAAGAACTACAGATTTTTCTTGGCATGTCGGGGTTTTACCGACAGTATGTAAAGGACTACATGAAGATCGCAGTCCCGTTGATGGATCAATTGCGCACAAAAACAAAAAATATATGTTGGGAGGGAGACCAACAAAAGAAGCTTCGAAAAACTTAAGGTAGCCATAACAGCTGCACCTGTTTTGACTATAGTTGACCCTACTGAGCCGTTTGTCTTGGAGACAGACGCTAGTGGTGAGGCCAATGGAGCCGTGCTTTTGCAAAGGGGACGCCCTATTGCATTTGAGAGCAAAAATTAGATAGGGCTCAGCGTAACTACTTGGCTTACGAGTGGGAGTTACTGGCCATCGTACATGCACTTAAAAAGTGGAGACACTATTTATATGGTGCCACTTTTGAAGTACGTATGGATCACGAAAGCCTAACATGGCTTTCGAGTCAAAACAAGTTGAAAGGTCGGAAAGCTCGATGGGCAGAGCTCCTACAGGAGTTTGACCTTCAGATTCGCTACAAAAGGGGTAAATATAATGTTATGGCGGATGCGCTTAGCCACATGCCACAAATTAATGAGTTAAGCTTTACGGTTTTCAAGAATGAGTTCTTGGAATCACTCTGTGGCTTGTGTGAGCATGATCCTATCTTTACAGAGGTCTGGCGCGCTGTACGCGTACGCACTTTGTCACAGCCGCGCCCACCTTCCTCGTCGGCACATAATGCTAGTCTGGAGAGACTGGCCGTAGGTGCGACGGGTAACAAAGCGAGAGTTAGTCCGGAGAGGCTAGCCGAGTCTTCGGGGTATAGTTTTGAGCCGGAGAGCTCAGACGTAGGCCCTTCATCACCTTTGTTTTTCGACACGGTTTCAAAGGATGATGCTAAACTTCGTTGGGGGGAGAAGTATGCTAACTACTCCATTGACGGCGGGTACTTACTCTACAAGGGTAGGGTGTGTGTACCAACTATTGGTGACTTTCGAGCATGCATTCTTAGAGAAAGTCACAATAGTCCAAGTGCTGGTCATCCCGGGATACAAAAGACCTATGCACTAGTCAAACGACAATTTTATTGGCCTAGTTTGTTCAAGGACATCCAGACTTATGTGCTGCAATGCAATAAGTGTCAGGTCAATAAGCATGAAAGGCTAAAGGTTGGGGGCTTGCTCCATCCTTTAAGCATTCCTCAAGGGAAATGGGAAAGCATTTCAATGGATTTCATCACCGGTTTACCCACGACGACAAGTCGAGGGAATGACTCGGTCTAGGTGGTGGTGGATAGGTTAACCAAGATGGCAAAATTTATTGCCACCAAGAAAACAGTAAAAACGCCAAAGTTGGCAAAACTCTTTATTGAACATCTCTACAAGCTATATGGCCTGCCTGCGGATATAGTGTCAAATAGAGATAGAAAGTTCAACAGTCACTTTTGGAGGGAAGTCTTCAAAAGGCTGGATACTACTCTGAGTATGAGTAAGACGGACCATCCGGAGTCTGATGGTCAAACAGAAAGGGTAAACCAAATACTCGAGGATATGTTGCGTTCTTATGTAAGTAAGAAGCAATCAAATTGGAAAGAATATTTGCCCATATTGGAGTTTGCTTATAACAGCTCCAAGCATTCAGCGACTGGATTTACACCATTCATGTTAATGTATGGATTCCAGCCGAGATCTCCAATGGCTGTAGGCCTAGAAAAGGAGAAGATTTAATCTGCCAAGGATTTCCTTGAAGATATGAATGATATGCTCAGAGCCGCACGTGAGAGCATTCGTAGTGCTCAGGATCGCGCTAAAACTTATGCAGATAAAGGACGTAGAAAGGTGACCTTTGCAGAAGGTGACTTTGTATTCCTCAAGGTTCCTGCGCAGTCAGAAACCATGAAAAAGGGGAAAGTGTGATAAAGGACGTAGAAAGGTGACCTTTGCAGAAGGTGACTTTGTATTCCTCAAGGTTCCTGCGCAGTCAGAAACCATGAAAACGGGAAAGTGTGATAAACTTTCTCCGAGATATTGTGGTCCTTTTAAAATCCTTAAAAAGATTGGGGACGTAGCACATAAACTTGAGTTACCAGAGAGTTCTCAATTCCATCCTGTCTTCTATGTCAGTAAACTGAAGAAATCAGTTCACGGGTTAGAGAACGCAGTTTCTCCAGAGATTTTGGTGGACTTGATAGAGCCACCAAAGATACCACATGAACCTGAAAAGATTCTACAGTATCGTGATAGACAAACCCGACATAAAGTATACCAGGAGGTACTTGTTAAATGGACAGATAGGGATGAGGAGGTAGCTACCTGGGAACGCCGTAGTGCAATTTCCAAAAGGTTTCCCCAGTTTGTTTTCGAGGACGAAAACTCTTCTTAAGGGGGGGTAATGTCACGTAGGCTGTAACGCCTGTGATGACCAACGGCGGCGACAGACCGGATGGCCATGTCCGAGGTTCAATGGGAGAGGACGCCCATGCGGAGTCATGGGCGGCCAGGCTAGTGTGGACGGTAGGCCACACACTATATAGCCTGGGGGATGAGGGGCAATCCTCATTCTTCCTCTACAGTTGGGTGGTGAGCCAGAGGCCGTCCCCTCCTGTGGTAACGCCCGTAGAGCGGCATTACGGATATCTAACATTGGTGTTGGAAGTCCTCATTTCCTCAAGTTGGAAGTTAATGCTACATCATTACTTTCTATATGCTTTGGAAATTTCTTGGGAAGATGTTTTGTACACCATGTGTATGTTGTGTCATGGTTTCACATCACTTTTGGTGCATGTATGGTAATGATCTAATGATATCAAGAAATGATCACAACATGTTTCAATAATGATTCAAGTAGGTTCTGGTGATTTATAGTGATGATTTCCTAGTACTTAACATCTATTTCTTGGTAGCATGCATGAAGTACTTATGTTCACTCAATAAGGTTTAAAGTAACATACTTTAATCTAAGGAGACATATGTTTGTATTTTGCGTGAAGCTTGTTCATGTAAATGTATTTTATTTTTTATCATATATAAATGTTGTATTTTCATGCATGTGTTAGTTTTTTTTTTTGTTTTTTCGAGGGGAGGGGGCGAGGATAGAATGGGAGAGTGAGAAGAAAATCTAATTCTCTTCTATTATGTATGTCTCTGTCTTTGTGTATCTCTGGCCCCCCTTCCCTTTTTTTTTTATACGTAGACTATAGCATAGCTATGCATGACACTATATGTGCAATATGCACACATCCTCCAGTTGTAGTGGTAGAATGTGTTCAAACACTTATGTGTATGCACACAAGAGCATATTTAGGATTTAGAAAAGGGATGAAAGGAATATTAAAATCAATTAGTTAATCACAAGGGAATTGATCCCTTAGCGCTAACTCAAGGCACATTATTTTTGCTAACTCAAGGGAATTGATCCTTTAGTGCGCCTAACTCAAGGCACACCGTTTTGGCTAAGGATTTCAAACTACACGATGATAATTCTATGGACTTCAATAAGCCTTTGGATTTTGTACTTGTTTCTATTGTGGATACATATTTGGTAAATAGCCTTCAAATTTTAGTCTTGTTTCTTTTGATAAATAGCCTTCATATTGTAGACTTCATATTTTAGTCTAAGATTATGGAAATAAACCTTTTTGGTCCATTTGACTAAGAAAAGGATCATTGATTGTTTCATTCTGAGAGAGATTAATTGTTGGGTGGAGTAAATGACCAACTCATCAAGGATTATACCATGGGGGGTGTGCACTAAACAAAATATCAATTTTCTTGTTTCTATTAAAATCAATTAGTCTTGTTTCTATTGTGGATACATATTTGATAAATAGCCTTCATATTTTAGACTTGTTTCTTTTGTGGATAGATATATTTGGTAAATATGATGATCCCTATTTTACTGTTATTATTACCATCAATTATGAAATGATTCAATAGCAAGATGCCATCAAATTGAGATTATGAAAATAAACCTTTTTGGTGTCGTTTGATTTAGCAAAGGACCTTGACCGTTTCATGCTAAGAGAGACCAATCGTAGGGTGGAGTAAGATGCCATCAAATTGAGAAAGAATATGGAAATAAAACCTATTTGGTGTCATTTTATTTAGCAAAGGACATTGACCGTTTCATTGTGAGAGAGATCAATCACAAGAGGGTGGAGTAAATGCCATTAATAGCAAGATGCCATCAAATTGAGAAAGATTATGGAAATAAACATTTTTGGTGCATTTGACTAGGAAAAGGACATTGACCGTTTCATTCTGAGAGAGATTAATTGTTGGGTGGAGTAAATGGCCAACTCATCAAGAATTATACCATGGGGGGGTGTGCACTAAACGAAATATGTAAGATAGCACATAGATTCATGTTTTGTTATTACATAAAATATACATAGGCAAGGGGTTTTTTCTAATCTAAAAAGTGAAAATTATATGCATAATGGGTCATTTATCATCTTAAAGTTTATAGAAGGGGTGCATATAAATAATAAAAAATCATAGATAAGGGGGGGTTTAATCACCCTTAAACGGGGGTGCAATATGGGGTTTTACATAGTGAGCTCACGAGGACCTGTGTGTATTAATACATCCACTCAAACATGTGAGTGTATATGCATGCGTATAGACATGTATGCTTGTGCAATATGTTGGAATATATGATGCTAGATGTTTTAGTCATACCTTTAAAAATCTACCCTCATAACTGTAGTTGAGGTGATTGATGGTTTTTAATGTAAAACAAAAGTGTTTGATTTTATGACATAAAAATCTCCTCAACTATTCCAAGAAGCGTGGCAAGGTGATTGATTTGAAGGGAGTTCATATTCTAGGTCATGTCACTCTATGAGGTCTAAAAGATGCTTGCCCCTTCATAACCACAAACGTCGTTTCATGAATCGAACAACCAACATTAAAGACAATGAAAAGAATAATTGGCCCCCTTAACACGTGATTTCGTCGAAGTGTCATTCTCCCATGTCTCTTGGAGAGAGTGGATGTAGGCAAGTGGGCTGGATATTCTCCCATGTCTCTTGGAGAGAGTGGATGTAGGCATGCTATTGCAAGTGGGCTGGATGTGGTTGACCTTTGTGACTAGACCTTGTCATATCTAGATTTGAGCGCAATTCATTGTTGCTAAATGTTAAGCTTAGATTTGACTAAGAAAAGGATCATTAACTATTTCATTCTAAGAGAGATTAATTACTGGGTGGAGTAAATGACCAACTCATCAAGGATTATACAATGGGGGGTGTGCACTAAATGAAATATCAATTTTCTTGTTTCTATTAAAATCAATTAGTCTTGTTTCTATTGTGGATACATATTTGATAAATAGCCTTCATATTTTAGACTTGTTTCTTTTGTGGATAGATATATTGGTAAATATGATGATCCCTATTTTACTATTATTATTACCATCAATTATGAAATGATTCAATAGGAAGATGCCATCAAATTGAGATTATGGAAATAAACCTTTTTGGTGTCGTTTGATTTAGCAAAGGACCTTGACCGTTTCATGCTAAGAGAGACCAATCGTAGGGTGGAGTAAGATGCCATCAAATTGAGAAAGAATATGGAAATAAAACCTATTTGGTGTCATTTTATTTAGCAAAGGACATTGACCGTTTCATGCTAAGAGAGATCAATCACAAGAGGGTGGAGTAAATGCCATTAATAGCAAGATGCCATCAAATTGAGAAAGATTATGGAAATAAACATTTTTGGTGCGTTTGACTAGGAAAAGGACATTGACCGTTTCATTATGAGAGAGATTAATTGTTGGGTGGAGTAAATGACCAACTCATCAAGAATTATACCATGGGGGGGTGTGCACTAAACGAAATATGTAAGATAGCACATAGATTCATGTTTTGTTATTACATAAAATATACATAGGCAAGGGGTTTTTTCTAATCTAAAAAGTGAAAAATTATATGCATAATGGGTCATTTATCATCTTAAAGTTTATAGAAGGGGTGCATATAAATAATAAAAAATCATAGATAAGGGGGGGGGGTTTAATCACCCTTAAACGGGGGTGCAATATGGGGTTTTACATAGTGAGCTCACGAGGACCTGTGTGTATTAATACATCCACTCAAACATGTGAGTGTATATGCATGCGTATAGACATGTATGCTTGTGCAATATGTTGGAATATATGATGCTAGATGTTTTAGTCATACCTTTAAAAATCTACCCTCATAAGTGTAGTTGAGGTGATTGATGGTTTTTAATGTAAAACAAAAGTGTTTGATTTTATGACATGAAAATCTCCTCAACTATTCCAAGAAGCGTGGCAAGGTGATTGATTTGAAGGGAGTTCACATTCTAGGTCATGTCACTCTATGAGGTCTAAAAGATGCTTGCCCCTTCATAACCACAAACGTCGTTTCATGAATTGAACAACCAACATTAAAGACAACGAAAAGAATAATTGGCCCCCTTTACACTTGTGATTTCGTCGAAGTGTCATTCTCCCATGTCTCTTGGAGAGAGTGGATGTAGGCAAGTGGGCTGGATATTCTCCCATGTCTCTTGGAGAGAGTGGATGTAGGCATGCTATTGCAAGTGGGCTGGATGTGGTTGACCTTTGTGACTAGACCTTGTCATAACTAGATTTGTGCACACTTCATTGTTGGTAAATGTTAAGCTTAGATTTGTGCACGCTTACTTGTGAAATGTTTGCCTTGGGTTGACAATGGTCCTTGAGGCCACCACTCTTAAGAAATTTTGTTTTTGCTCTACAAAGCAAAGTCGAAGGGCCTTCCATTTGTGGGAGTGGTACGCATGGCCCACACAACAAGATCCCACTCGAGATTTTGAAAGCCTGTCACGCTCTGTATGTTGGGTTGCCTTGCAGCACCGAGAGCATATGTGCGTAAGTAATGCTTTATTCCATCGTACATTGCTGGCTACCCGCCTCATGGCCTCGTCTCGCAAAGAGGGGGAAAACTGTGCTTTTGAGTCAACTTGGCTTCCTTTAGTGTTCAATCGCACACAAGATTGTGTAATAATTCAGAAGACAGGATATGCGAGTGCGAGATTCAGCAAAGCAATGATCGGCAATCATGATTTGATAAGCAAGACGAGGGGTGGCGATCTTCTGGTTACGACTGACAGTTCACATGTATTGGACGGACGAGCACTGCTACCACTAGGGTACCACCCTTTGCAACTTGATAGACTCTGTGTGTGTGTGTGTGTGTACTGCAGCAATTGGGGCTCGTACCGGTAACATGTAGCTGCCACCTTTGTCCTTTAATATTCTAGCGATTGGAACCTCGGGCGCCCCCCCCTCCCTCCATCTCCAGCACACGAAAATTCTGCAAAGCTCTGCCTAAAGTTGAGGAAATCGGTCCTATAGCCTCTGGCTTAGAGAATCATGGAGCAGCATACAAGGCCGTTTCTTTGTACTTTATATCACCTCAATACCCCTTTACTATGCATGGACCTCCTCGCCTTTTATATCATGCGCTCCAAAGTGGCTTCATTACCTTTCTCCTCTAAAAGACCTCCGATGCTCCTTTTGGGGACTGTACCCAAATGTGCATCAATATTCAAGATCATGTAAAAGGTCTGCCTTGCTTGCACTCCCCATTTGATGTCGCCCATATTTCAAGGTCAGCGCAAGTGGGATGATATGCACTTTTTATGAGCTTCTCCTACCCCTACTATAAAAGCCACTTGAGATCACATCGTGGGTTGGAAACATGACCATTACTTTCATGCCCGAAGTGGGTGCTCATGGTATGTCCACAATTGCATTTGTGTTACTCATGTGGGTTCTTTTCAAGAAAAGCACGACAATCTTCCACTTTTGCAAAGGGGTCTTTGATTAAAAGCGTTGCCACTCCCATATTGAAACATAGCTCAACTACTAACAATGATGTGCTAATCCCAAAAGTATTGTTATTGCTTCTAGGCCCACCAAATTTTTGAAACAAAGGGTGTTCAACTTGTGGCATGAGCACAATTAATGACATTGATAGTAGGCATTAAATGTGGCTTTGTGTCAACTTATAAGGAGGACCATCTTTTTTTCAATCTTGGTAGTTCTTCATCATACTTTAAACAATACCAAAAGCATTGTGTTGAACACTTTTCTAAAAGTATCATTCCAATGTGCTTTTCATAAAATAGACCCATAATGCAAGTCTTTTGGAAAAGTTTAGTGGAATCAACACATTAAAAATTTTAGGATAAACATGATACAAACTGCATCATCAGAGAATGTGTCATCACCTTAAACATGCCATTTCTCAACTACTGGCAGTGATACCATCAAAGTTTAACCATTGTATGACGTTGGCCGAATTATTTAAACCAATAGGGTTTAATGGTTAGATTACCACATAAATTTAGGTAAACGCAGTTCATCTCACTCAAATAAATTTAGCCTATGTAAGAGAATTTCATCTCACTAACTAGGTAACCACATGAATTTAGCCTGTGCTAAGAGATGTTCATCTCCATTTCAAGACAAGAGTTTTCATATACCATAAATCATCAATTCACAAATTTGTTTCTCCTTTGTTTTATACTAAGCTAGCAAAGGGTCTCCTAAAAGTCATGCTTACATTTTAAATACGTTACACCATGTTATCCATATGCATAATAATCTTACAAGGAGGAAAAAGTATCTGAAAGTAAAATCTTGAATCAAGTTTTGAATGTGACCAATTTTATGGAAAAGGACATTCAACCTTCACAATTCCTAAGACAAACCATTCAAAATGGTTCTCTATAGCATAACATTCATCTTTAAAGCATTTCAAAATGTAACCAAACAATTTGCAATGGAGGAATTTACAAATCCAAGTAGTGCATGTTATCCACATTTCATATAGATTACAATTGGGGGTTCGTGTGAGGAGAAGGAGAAGAAGGAGGAGGAGGGGGGGGGGAGGTGTTACTCACTAACCATACCAGTTTCTTGTTTGTCTTAACCTAAGATAGAAAAGGGTCTCCTAAAAGCCATGCTTTCTATATTTTAAATATGTTGAACCATGTTATCCACATGCATAATAATATGTTGAACCATGTTATCCACATGCATAATAATATGACAAGGAGTAAAAACATATGAAAATAAAATCTTGAATCAAGTTTTGATTGTGTGACCAATCTTGTGGGCGAAAAATATCTAACCTTCACAATTCCCAATACAAGCCATTCAAATTGGCTCTCTTTGTACTACAACATTTATCTTTTAAGCATTTCAAAATGTAACCAAACTTGGAGGAGTCACAAATTCTTTCAAGAAATGCATATCATCCAAATTTCTTATATATTAAATCGGATGGGTTGATGTAAATGTTTATTGAGAAAGCTGAAATACCATATGTCTTATTCAAGATCAAAAGAATGCTCAGATGACTTAATATTTTTATCTCAATGTGTGACGTAAAGCCTTATTCATCGACACTATAACCATGTTGAGATGATTACATAACGTTTTTCTAAACTATGCCCTTCTGAAAAGTTTAAACATATTATCTCCTACACATTTTGTTTCTTGGAGAGATATAATTCTTTTTAATTCTATAGATGTAATTACTTTTTCAAACAAAAAAACATGCATGTTTCATAAAGTTACTAATTAACAACAAGTCCTTTTTATAAGACACAATCTAATCATAATCTTATAACTTCTTATAAGACACAATCTAATCGTAATCTTATAACTTTTTATAAGACACAATCTAATCATAGTCTTGTAACTTTTATAAGACACAATCTAATCATAATCTTATAACATTTTTCAATAGCCTTCATTGATGGCATATTACATGAGCTACTATAATGGATGACAAGTTTAAGGCTAAAGAAACTAAAATGGTTTGATGGGTTAATAATTATACAAAAGTTAAACCTTTTAAGGATATATTTTCATTAAAATTCAATTACTTGAGAATTTAATATTTTTAAAAACAAACTATAGTAAATAAATATGAAAAGGAGATGCTAGGGTTAAGTGGACCCCAAAATATAGAAATGATTCTTATTATATTCAAAAGATATACAAATGTGAAACTTATTAAGCCATTTTATAGCACTTATTTGCAACACTTGAGAAACATTAATATTAGCACCGCAAAATCTTACTGAAAAATAATAAAAAACTTGTACCAAAATGTCATAACACTAAGGCTAGATGTTGTTGGTGAACTTGGTCCTTCACCCGATGTATCTTGCAACAAGTCTATTCATCCCAATTAGGTTATTTGTAAGTCTAGAGTATCAATGCCACCTATTTCAAGGAAACTCCTAACGTTATTAACAATGTTACCATAGGAATGATTGATTTCATGTAATGAAGTCAAATTCACCATATTCATTTTATAAATATGGTGAACTAATAGGAATAGAGGAGAACAAAGAAGGATGGTTAGTAAGTTACGCTATTCATTTTATAAATATATGTTCCATGTTTACTATTTATCTTACAAAAACATGTTATCTCATTAATAGTTTACATTATTTTTCTTCTAGATGAAAATAATGAGAAAGTAACAAATTTTGATACACTATAATAAAAAGAGGGAGTAATGGTGTTTATAGGATGGCTTTTATAAAAGGAACTAGAAACGTATTGGGGTGTAAGCATGGCAACACTCTTTTTTTGACTCTATAAGCATTGGTATATTCACCATTATAATCCACGCTTTAAGCACCCCTATATCCCACAGTATAGACATTGATATCTCCCATGCTATAATCCCACTGAGAGACACTATTAAAAAAACAAACGACACTATAATGTCCATTGAGCGGCACTGTTAAAAATAACAACGTCGCTGTTTTAGTCGCTCAGCGGCATTGAGAAAAAAAAAAGGGAAAGATTGGGGTGTTATCCCAATCTCGCCCTTTTTAGTTTTACTTCAATATATTGAAGATAGTTCGAATTTGTATAAACAAAAATATCAACATATGAAAATACATTTGAAACATAGTAACTCCAAAAATCTTCTTTGTATTAAATCCAAAATGCCATAGAAGGTGAGTTACATCCAAAATGCCATAAAAGGCGAGCTACATCGAGTATGGAGTTACATAACATAAAACACAATAGTCTAGCCTCTACTCATCCTCCTCCTCCTCCTTCTCCTCCTCCGCCTCCTCCTCCTCCTTCTCATCATCATCATCATCATCATCCTCCTCCTCCTCCTCGCCTATTGCTTCTTCTCTTCATCTTCCTATATCATACAAGATTAAGTAATATTAAAACACAAATTAGATAAATTTTTAAAAGCTTCTAAAATTAAAGGAATTAAAACTTTTAAAACTTGTTCAAACAAGTAACTTATAGTGGGCATGTCATTATAGTTCAAAGCGACACCTTGTTAATGCAAGCATTTAAATGTGGCCATGATCCCATTACGATAAACATAGTGGTACTCCTTACGAGAAGGAGAATGGACCACCACATTTTCTTACATTAAACACACATTAATAAAGAGCAATTTATATATTAGACAGAGTTAAGAACAAATCATCTTTTGGATCTAATGCACATTTTTAAGAATGTCACATCAATGATTTGGGACCATCTAATTGGTAAAAAAGACACCAATGCCATCAGGGATAACCTGAAGGATATTAGATGCATGGAAAATGCATGGCCAAGGGTAGTCAGTGTGATAAGTGGTTTTACCAAAGGCACCATGGAGGTTGCCAAGGCAAGAGGAAAAGAATATCAAGAATCAAATTCCATCTTTTCATACACCAACCGGTGTAATGCACTCATTAAAGGGTGCATTTACAATAATAAAAAAGAAGGGTGAGCATTAATTGTTGTAAGGTCTCAAATCACATGATTGGTACAAGATGATGCAAGAACGTACATAACTATATCTATTTTTTGGGCACCCCTTGGTTTATGTTGTGTAGACTCTATATTGATATTTTATTATTTTAAAAAATGATTTCACTAGTTCTTAATTCTAATATAAATTGGTGGTGGGTGCAAAGAAGAGAAAGCTTGAAATCCCATCTATAAATTAGGTGGACTGGCAAGGTGAGTTCCAATCAAACTATAGATTTGTGCTTTTGGTATAACATATAGCTTTGAAATTATATATTCTTCTTTAATTTATCATTTCTTCCTTTATTGAATAGGAGGATAGTATCAAAGGAGATTCATCAAGATTCCCTTGAGAAGGCTCAAGTTGAGACAATTGAGGCGGTGTGTATGATTGAAGAAAATTTTCCAAGAAGCATGCTCACAACTCAATTTTACCTTCTAGTACATTTGGCAGATGAGGTGGCTACATGTGCCTTTATTCATAGCCGGTGGATATTCTTTCTTGAACGCTTCATGAAAACCTTGAAGGGAATTGTGAGACAAAGGGCAAGGCCAGAAGGAAGCATGGGAGAGGGATGGTTGGTGCAAGAATCCCTCGTATACATCTCATAATATTTGAAACAAATTGATGCATCTATGCCTAGATTCATGCATAATGACGAGGATGAACGAATGGTGTCACATGTGCCACATGGAAAAGGATGCATTCGAAAAAGATGGATAAGTCCATGTGCAAAAAGGTCATTACATTTTGTCCTCTTAATACTTTTGTGATGGAAAAGTGGATTCAGAAATATCAAGATACAAGAAAGATAAGGATAGAGGAGAGAAGAGCATTTAAGAGATTAACACAGACACATGGCATACCCACCCAACCTAAAGGCTCTTCTAAAGGATTGCAATATTGATTTTTTTAGAGATTCCCTAAAGAAAGCCGAAAGGATGGGAGAGAATATTATAAGAGAAGAATGGGAGTATGCAAGAGAATGTGACTACCATATAAGTAAATATGTTTTAATATTTAACTAACATATATTGTATTTTGCTAAAAGATATAATGTTGAATACCAAATTTCTTACATATAAGCTATATTTAAGATTTTTGATTGGGTTAGAGTAGTATAAAGTGCATAATTCAATGTGGTCACAAGTTCAACATTCTTGCACTCGATCTGTGGACTCCAAGAGAATCACATATGATTGTGGTGTAATGGCAAGTTTTGACCAAGATAGTCGAGCTATTGGAAGAGATAATAACATTATATCATAGAAACTTGAATATTGTGGAACAATTCAAGACATGTTGGAGATTGGATTTAGAGGTTTCAAAGTGTTCATCTTTGATATTAAGTGGTTGAAAGTGGTATACAGAGGTACTTAAACAACCATCAAGAAGTATCCAAGCAGTTTTTTTTTACAATTGAGTCAACTAAATTATGGCAAGATTTAAGAGACACATACGTTATACCACAACATTGTGAACATGTTTGCACTTGATTTTCAATTTTGATGAATCTATGGATAAAAGGAAGGCATTGTATATATTTTCTTGTAAATATTTTGTGGTTATTCTTTTTAGGTTGTGTTTCATCCAGACCAAAGAGATCCTCATTGTTGCTAGTATGTAATACAAGTCGCTCCTTGATCTAAACATATATTTCAAGATCAAGATATTGAAGAAGATATTGGCATGCATGGATTTATTACAATATGGACTTGATCATGGTACTAATTAAATGTATATCATCATTACATATGTACACATTGATCGGTTTGTAATAACGATTTGGTGATTTTTTTGTTTTATTTCAAAAAGATTTGGATGTTTGTCAAGATTTTTGGACTTTAATTTATTTTAAGTTTTTATTTCCACTCCAGTTAAACATTATGCTTTTTTTACAGTGCCCCTAGCGGTGTTTATTTTGGCAGTGACGTTTTTACAATGTCAATTAACAATGCTTATAGCAACGTTTATCTACCACCGTCGCTCAATGGTGCTAATAACAACAGCGCTTATAGTGGTGTAATGTGAATATTTGCTAATTCTTTCTTCTCTTGTAGCAATACTAATTTTGATGAAAAAATTAAAGGTACACACATTATTCATGATACATTTCACATTATAAACACCAACATGGATACGATAAGTGTAGAGGATGATCTTTAAAAATATATATGTAATATTGATGATGATTTAATGGGCTCAAGCTTGGAGGATTCAATTGGAAGTTTGAATATTGACAAGGCTTGTACATTTTTTGAATTGATGAAATATGCCAAGAAAATATTGCAAGTTATTTACAAATATAAAAAGTTATCTTCACTTTATAACTTAGACATTGTTAATGGGTATGTGTTCTGAGATGATACTCCAATGCCAACATATCTTTGGGCTTTGTTATTTGATAGTTGATGTATTATGTTCTCTCTTCCTTTTTCCACTACAACAGAATGAGGATCTAGCAGAGTTTTTATAACTAGAAGCGCAGCTATGTGTCGGGCCATTTTCGCTACTAGAAACACTGTTATTTTTGCTGCAACGGGTTTGCTGCTCAGTGGAAAAAATAGCAGCGAAAATATCGCTGCTGAGTTTCGTTGTTCGGTAGTAGAGGCGAAATATCACTGCTCAGCACATCGATATTTCACTATTGTTTTTGCTGCTCAACAACAACTTATATTTTCGCTACTGAGCAGCAAACTCTCTACACAGCAAAAAAAGAGACACATACGTTATACCACAACATTGTGAACATGTTTGCACTTGATTTACAATTTTGATGAATCTATGGATAAAAGGAAGGCATTGTATATATTTTCTTGTAAATATTTTGTGGTTATTCTTTTTAGGTTGTGTTTCATCCAGACCAAAGAGATCCTCATTGTTGCTAGTATGTAATACCAGTCGCTCCTTGATCTAAACATATATTTCAAGATCAAGATATTGAAGAAGATATTGGCATGCATGGATTTATTGCAATATGGATTTGATCATGGTACTAATTAAATATATATCATCATTACATATGTACACATTGATCGGTTTGGTATAGCGATTTGGTGATTTTTTTGTTTTATTTCAAAAAGATTTGGATGTTTGTCAAGATTTTTGGACTTTAATTTATTTTAAGTTTTTATTTCCACTCCAGTTAAACATTATGTTTTTTTTACAGTGCCCCTAGCGGTGTTTATTTTGGCAGGGATGTTTTTACAATGTCGATTACAATGCTTATAGCAACGTTTATCTACCACCATCGCTCAATGGTGCTAACAACAGCGCTTATAGTGGTGTAATGTGAATATTTGCTAATTCTTTCTTCTCTTGTAGCAATACTAATTTTGATGAAAAAATTAAAGGTACACACATTATTCATGATACATTTCACATTATAAACACCAACATGGATACGATAAGTGTAGAGGATGATCTTTAAAAATATATATGTAATATTGATGATGATTTAATGGGCTCAAGCTTGGAGGATTCAATTGGAAGTTTGAATATTGACAAGGCTTGTACATTTTTTGAATTGATGAAATATGCCAAGAAAATATTACAAGTTATTTACAAATATAAAAAGTTATCTTCACTTTATAACTTAGACATTGTTAATGGGTATGTGTTCTGAGATGATACTCCAATGCCAACATATCTTCTCCATATCTTTGGGCTTTGTTATTTGATAGTTGATGTATTATGTTCTCTCTTCCTTTTTCCACTACAACAAAATGAGGGTCTAGCAGCGTTTTTATAACTAGAAGCGCAGCTATGTGTCGGGCCATTTTCGTTACTAGAAACACTGTTATTTTTGCTACAACAGATTTGCTGTTCAGCGACAAAAATAGCAGCAAAAATATCGCTGCTGAGCTTCGTTGTTCAGTAGTAGAGGCGAAATATCACTGCTCAACACATCGATATTTCACTATTGTTTTTGCTGCAACAACTTATATTTTTGCTACTGAGCAGCGAACTCTGCACAGCAAAAAAAGAGCTAGGACAGACTAGGAAGTCTGCACAGGACTCCCCAATCTGCCCCAGCTCTTTTAAAAAAAATTTAAAACAGAGTCATAGTTTCAGATTTGTAACACAAACACAAATAAAAGAAACGTATACATTGTGGAGAATGTAATTGAGCCCAAAAAGTTATTTATTTCAGAAATTGTTGGGCCTTTGGCCATATATACATAAATTTTTTACAATGAAGCGGTGGGTTTCTAACTGGAATCCTCATCGGATTCCAAGTGATCCTCATCATCCGATTCCTCGTCCTCTTCACTTACTTCACGATGATAATCTAGATGTTTTTCCTTGAAAGGTTCATGAAAACCTTGAAGGACTTTGTGAGACAAACAGCAAGGCCAGAAGCAAGCATGGCAGAGGGATGGTTAATGCAAGAGTTTCTTGTGTATATCTCAAAACATCTATCTCGCATAGATCCTTCCATATCATTGTGTGGCTCCTCTTTAGAGGTCCTTGCATAAATAGAACCATCAGTTTTATGCTAGAAAACCATAATATTTATGCTTCATGATGTTATATACTTAAATAGTTCATGATGTGGGCCCAATTAAGTTCATGACTTTTTTGCTCCATCTTGACATTTAATTATCTAGCACATTTAGCAATTCATACATACATTATTAAAAGTATATTGTAAAAAGAAAGAGATGAAAGCTAACAAAAAGTATGTAGTATGAAAGCACCCCGTGCCACTAGCACCAAGGTGAGAAGTCCCCAAAACTTTGAGGCATTCTTCCATTGTTGCTTAGACTTGTCAGGGGTGTCATGGAACTCCACCTCATCTTTTCTCTATTCATCATCGCGATGTCAAGATACAAAGGCTTACTCTTTCCTTCCTTTATTGCATCTTGCAACTTAGGCCTTCGATGGCTCATAAGATCTCTCATTCTCTTCAGCATCCACTTGTTTTTTTGTTAAATTGCTTGAAGAGGGTTGGAATAAGGAACTCTCTATGAATCTGCTCAAGAATGTAATTCTTTTTTTTCATCGAGTTGGTCATGCCACTGTGAGGATATCATGGCCGAACAATACACTATAAATCTGATGCATATGTGTTAATACCCTCCCACCTAGCTCATTCTTGCTGATGGACCCATCATCATAGCATCTATAAGATTACCACGTTCTTGATATTGGAGAGAGAGGAGTAAATGGAGTGAGAGCAAAAGAAGATTTATCTAGAGTGAAACTTAGAGTGACGCTGCCTAGTGCCAGGTAAAAATCTGAGAAGGGTTTTGAGTCTGTGTACATATGGGATGCGTGGTGTGCGAATAAGCTTTGCCTTGAATGCCCTGGCAAATGTACAGAGTGGGTGGTTTTATGTTTTTTTTTACGAGCTCTTGGTGATGCCTGCGTGTGAAAGTGTGACGGGAACCCCGAATGTGATGATGGTTGGTCAATATGGGCTGATTCTGGATGCAGAGATGGCACTCTATTTTTAGCAAGCGTGTGACGATGATCGGCAGTGCATGGCACCGACTGAATTGGTCATGTTTGGTAAGTTGAGATGTAGCTGATGGAGGGATGTGGGCAGTTCTTGCATTCATCTGGAAGTCATGAACGCTGCACATGAACTTGAGGCACAAGGTGATGCAAGGGCATTGTATGGCCATCTTTGAGGCTTTAACCAAATAAATAATAAATATCAATTAACGTGGCCAACAATGAAGGGTCCACGTGGAGGTTCATTTGGTTGCCAGCTCAACGTCTGGAAAGTTGGCGAAGGCTGGCGAGTCGTGTGGTGTGAAGGGTGACCGTTGATGAAGAGGCTGCGGGGGTGATTCTGGTGTGAGCGTGGCTGGAGCGTAGCCGCAGGTGCAAAGGGAGAGCAGGTTGTGGCCACCTTGGGTACAAGGAGCTTCTCTGGTGATGGCTGCAGAGGGAGACGTGAAAGCAGCTCTACAGGCCTAGATGACGAAGTGCTCGTTGGTGATTCAACAGAGATGCACACAAGGAGTCGCTCTGGGGTGATTGTGCAAAGCGGAGAGTAGGTTGCCGCCTTTGGGGTCGTCAGTGGGAGAGAGGCGGGCTGCAGGCGAAGACAGAGAGGCAGGCGCAAGGAGAGGACTGTGAAGAAGGTGTATGCCACCTTGTACGAAGAAGTGGCGGTGACCAGCGTGGGTGATGTGACTTGGGCTACTAGGACGGCTGGGAGACGCCAATACAGGGTGTACAGTGGTTGGAGCAGAGCTGAAGGTGCTGCAAGCAGAGCGAAGAGGCTGGCTGCAAGGTATTGTTGTAGCTGCAGACGCGTGGAAAAGGTGGTATAGTTGCCGCCGTGTGGGAGATAACCAAGGGTGCAGCGCTCCGGAGGGGTTGTCGCCTTGTGGAATGGAGACCTCTGGTGTGAGCATGGCTAGAGCGCAGAGATAGGCTAGCTAGGAGCGCCTGTATGAAGAGAAGGGCTAGATGCGTGTAACTGCTGGCAATGATAAAGACCGTCAGCAGGATGTGAGAGTAACAGGGGACAACTTGCTGGCGAGGGACTGTGAGGAAGCCGTCTCAAGTTTCACTGGCACGTAAAGCAGCTGCAGAGGTGGCTGGTAGTGCTGAAGACAGGTGCGAAGGGTCGGTACCATAAGAGCCTACGAGGGCTGATGGCAGTGAAGCAGAGAGGAGGGGATAAGTTGGAAGTGAAGGAGGGTTGCTCGTGGGGCGCCCTTTGAAGAGAGAAGTGGCTAGTTTTTGTGTGTGTTGGCTGCAGTAGAGGTGCTGATGTGTGGGCTGGAGACAGGTGGGAATCGCCTACGACACTTGGCAGGCAGCAGCAGACACAGAGAAGCTGGGCTAGGTTGTCGCCTGGAGCAGGGCTCTGGGTGATTCGGCTGGGAGATGCCAATACAGCGTGTACATTGGTTGGAGCGCAACTGAAGGTGCTGCAGCAGAGCGAAGAGGCTGGCTGCAAGGTACTGTTGCAGCTACAGTCGCGTGGAAAAGGTGGTATAGTTGCCACTGTGTGGGAGATAACCAGGGGCGCAACGCTCGGGAGGGGTTGCCGCCTTGTGGAATGGAGACCTCTGGTGTGATTCGGCTGGGAGCGCCTGTATGAAGAGAAGGGCTGGATGCATGTAACTGCTGGCGATGATAGAGACCGTCGGCTGGATGTGAGAGTAGCAGGGACAACTGGCTGGCGAGGGACTGTGGTGGGGAAGCCGTCTCAAGTGTCACTGGCACGTAAAGCAGCTGCAGAGGTGGCTGGTAGTGCTGAAGACAAGTGCGAAGAGCCGGTACCATAAGGCTCACGGGTGATTGTGGCAGCTGCAAGCGGCGTCTCGAGGTGGTTGGAGCGTAGTCGCAGGTGCAAAGGGAGAGCAGGTTGTGGCCGCCTTGGGTACAAGGAGCCGCTCTGGTGATAGCTGCAGAGGGAGACGTGAAAGCAGCTACTACAGGCCTAGATGACGAAGTGCTCACTGGTGATTCAGCAGAGACAGGCGCAAGGAGTCACTCTGGGGTGATCGTGCAGAGCGGAGAGTAGGTTGCCGCCTTTGGGGTCATCAATGGGAGAGAGGCTGGCTGCAGGCGAAGATAGAGAGGCAGGCCCAAGGAGAGGACTGTAGAGAAGGTGGAGCAGCCGCCTTGTGCCAGAAGGTCTGGTGATTTTGCGGAGTGCCAACGTAGAGGAAGTGGCCGCCTTGTGATGTACGGGGAGGCTCTCTTGTGAGCAGGCAGAGCCAACGGAGGGAAGAGGAAGCTGTCGAGGGCTGACGGCGTGAAAGGAGCCGCCTTGGTGAAGAGACGTAGCTGGGTCGTTTCATGTGTGGTCGCCTATGAGGGGTGTTGGCTGGCGGCTAGTTGGAGTGGAGGGAAACGTGGTCATATGCTTTCTGCTAATCATAAATGATTCAGCAGGCTAGGGGTTGGGCAAAGTATGTCAGGTAAAAATCTGAAAGGTGTTTTGAGTCTGTGTACATATGGGATGCATGGTTTGCGAAAAAACTTTGCCCTGAATGCCCTGGCAAATGTACAGGGTGGGTGGTGAACTGTGAGAAGTGTTCCAGCCCGGTGGCTGGTGGTGCCTCCGTTGTGTTAGTATTTTCAAAGTTTGGGAGGTGAAGGGCTATAGAGGCGTGGTCTTTTTTCTTTTTTTCACCTCACACCTAGCATAGCTCTAGGAGTGAAACCATGAGTGGCTGTAGGAGTGAAACCATGAGTGGCTGTAGGAGTGAAATCTCGAGTAGTTCATGGAGTAGTCTCAACAAAATGTGTATGAAGGTAATGTGATGGAGTAGTAGCATCACTATCACCACATCCACATATACCAACATTGCCATCACCACCACTAGCACTACTACTACTAGCACTACCACTAGCACCACCACCACCACTAACACCATGACCACCGCCACCAATAGCAGTAGCACTACCATCGACACTACCACTACCCACTCTTAATGCCATTAGCACTACTACGTCGCGGTGGGGCTACCATTGTGCATCACTAGCATCAGTCGAAGCACAGGCGATGTGGGGCTTGATGAGCTAGGAACGGGTGAGGTAAGCTCTACTAGCTATCTCATGCTACTCAAGGGAGAGAATTTGGAAGAAAGTTTGGATCTCATTGTGTGTGTAGTATTATGGATTACCAGACATGGCTGCTTTAAAACAAAACATGGATTAAGACTTAAAGCATAGACTCATGCATAGAAAAGCATAAATAACAAAAGTGCTTGTGTTTAAGAGCTTACCACCCATGAGTGGTCATGAAGGGCTAATGGCTCAAAAAAGGCAAGAGGAATACAATACAAGAAATTGAGGTAAGAGTAATGCTAAGAAAAATATGCATATGAGCCATGTATACTCTATACATACTCTAGTGTGTGTACATGTAGCCCTTTTGATGAATGAACTTGGATATGTTTGTGTATGTGCATATGCAGAGGTCAAGGATTTTGTGTAGATAAATCTAGGAACATGCATTTGTAGACATGCATACCTGCATGCAAATGAAGGTTCATGTGTTTGGGTAATGAGAGTTTTAAATGATGAGAGTTTTAGGGAAGGAATGTATGTTTAATTTTGTTTGGAATTACATAACAAATAATTAGCAGGGAGATATCCTAAGATTTGTTACATGAAGTTCTTTATGTAATATAAAATGATATGGCAAAAATGGTACAGCCACCTCTCCCAAAGTGGTGTGAACCATTTTGGTTACACCAACACCACGGGAACCATGATATAACTCATGTTGTTAATTGTAAGAAAACCTGACAGGGTGAACTTGGGCACCACAAGAAATGCTTCCTATGTCAAGGAAATGCTTTATGCGCTAAGGAAACCATTACCAGTGCAAAAGCAATGCTTCTTGTGCTAAGGCAATCATTACCCCTACCATCTCGCCATCCATTTTTGAGCCTCTTGCACAAGCTCCAATGTCTATCTACTAGATCCCCTTACTAAAAGATATGTATAGAACACTAGAGAGTGATTAGGATTTAAACATTTTCAAATTCCTTTTTTAGAGAGTGATTAGAATTTAATCATTTTTGGGATTAAGTTTTACGCAATGTTTTAGATTTTCTTTTATGATTCTTAATTTATGTGGATTAGCAATGAGTTTTAATCATTTTTGAGTACATGCTAACTAGTCGTTATTTTTAAAAATCTTATTCTTTGAGTTTAGTGTAAATTACCTCAAGTGATTAGTGGTTCCTTTCATTAAATCTATTCATAAACCCTAGTTTTCTTTAACATTTGCTTAGTTTCTTTAATTTCTTAGTAGTTTGGAAGATATTGGAGCTTGTTGTGAAAATGTTGGTATAGAGTTTATCAAGAAAGTATACACATTGTAATTTTGTTTGAGAAGATTTAATTATAGATTGCACTTTTATTATATATTTATATGTAGTGTTTGCTATGTAGAGTAGAGTTTACAATGTAAGATACCCACCCATCTTGTCACCAAGGATAGGGAGGCATCCCACTTGGTAAGATTGTTTTGAACAGATTGTGAGAGCTATCTCATTGGTGCCTTTTCTAGACGATCTAATTTATAAGTAATCTCCACAGGGTTGGGGTCCTATAACCTAATATGTCAAGGATCTCATTTTGGTTTCTAGTCTATTGTAAGGGAATACCTGACTCATTAGGTCCACCCAACCACCCGCTTCCCAGTGACTAGAACTGTTCATCTATAAGGTTTACCTAAATTATTAGGCACATCATTTCACTTATGCAAGTTACACCATGATTCATTTATTTATCCTTGTGCACAATTTCTTATATCCCTTAATGAATATATTTTTTTCCAATCAAGTTAGCGTACACGCATAAAGAAATTCATCATGAGAACAATAATAATAATAATTTCAAACCCTCGGTGTCCCGAGTTTCATCCTTCTCCAATCCCTCGGCTCACCAAGTCATAAAACAATCTAGATCTTACAACAACCATCATGGCAAAAAATCACTCGCATAATAGAACGAGAAGTGTCCACTTAACTCTCTTCTTGCCATGGAAAACCTTTCCAGCTCGGGCTTGTAACTAGTAGAAAGAACCCTCGCCCCGCCCTTTGGTGGGTTACCCAACGAAAGCGGTTACCCCGATCCCTAAGTATTTCTAGAGGCGGTTTCCACAGGTGGAGAGTACCCAGTTGCCTCATACTGATCAGGAAATAGATCACATCAGAATGGTTGCCCCAAACCAATCTCGTCAAAATGGTTACCTTAGGAAAAGTTCCCTAGTTCACAAATCCATCATCATTATCATTCACATTTTGAGACCATGTTTTATCAGCATATTTATAAAAACCAAAATAAAGAATACCATATAAGACAATCACTTTTTTATAAACAAGAATGACCACTTCTCTATAATATGCAATAAACAATCCTAATTTTAATCAATGGTGTGGCTAACACAATTAATATCTTGTACTATTCTCAAGACAAATCCTAGGCCTTGTGAAATCACATGGGCTTAGGTACAAATTCACCCTTAGAAGGAATCAAGTTCTATCCTAATGGGTAGGTCAACCCAAGACGATTAACCAAGGTGAAAATCTCATTTTTTATCATTTCATCAATCAACACAAGTCCTCATCAACAAAACCAATTTAAACTATGATCCCAAGTAGTGAACTAAAATATTTTTGAGTTAAGATTGACTTACTTGCAAGTTCTAAATAGAAACGATGAGAGAATGAAGCTAGCTAACCTAAATCCAAGTAGCTAATAATCTACATTCACATTATGTGTTGCCTAGTGTAGTCTATCATTTACCTCATTGTTTTCGTGTCGCCTTGTCTCTTACCTTATCCTTTACGAACCCATCTTGCATCATCCAGGACCAGATGGTATCATCACTATGCCTGGTCTACTGCCTCCCACCGTCTACCTTGAGCTTGGCACAAATTTGTCTTCTCCGATTTCATTGCCTAGTCTTTCTGCATCGCTTAGAGATGGGTGGTGAGCATGAGGTTAGGAAGTGGTAGTAGTTGCAATAAGATGAGAGGTGGAGGTTGAATGGAAGGTAAAGCTCATGAAATAAATTGTCACCGAGATACTTGTGATCTGACGGGAGGCCAAGAGGTGGCGAGGTGGCCTCAAGGGCTAAGGCATGGGGACACATGGATGGAGAGGAGATTGATCAATGGAAGTCATTAGGTCCAAGAAGAGTGAGATGTCTAGGGTGATTGAGGTGAAAAGATGGTTCACCCATGACGTGATATCATGGCATGAAACGTACGGTAGAAGTGACGTGCGATGGAGATGGAATAACCTAAACCAATGTAAAAGAGGTTATGGGGTGGGAAACCGTCAAGAAACGAGAGGTGGTGGTCAGTATGATAGAGAATATAGCCTCAATGATAAGTCGTGAGGTGGAGAGGGCAACATTGTAAACGCTGAGATAACCGATAGGAGTCATGAGACGAAATGGGTGATGTGGGAAGACATGAATTAGGGACCAACAGGTGGCCGACGTGTGTGTGTCTCCTGCTGAGAGGAGAGGGAGGTGACGAGGGGGGTGCATGATGAGGAAGAGTGGAACAACTACTGTGAGAGGCTAGAGAAGGCGGTTGAGAGAGTGTAAGCAGTTAAGGGTGGAGAGGGGGTTTCTAGGGGGAAAGAAAGGGAGAGGCTACGAGCTGGCGAGGAGAAGTGACTGAAGAAGGTGAGGTAGCAAGGGAGTGAGGGAGGGTGAGTAAAAAGCACAAGGGCAAGCTAGTGAAGAACTACAAGGGAGTGACGGAGAGGAAGTGAGAGAAGCCTTAGGAGGGGTGTTACCGTCGAGATGGCGGGGGAGGTGGCTTTATAGGTGCAAGGGTCAGCACCGATGACAGAGGGAGAAGATACGGTCGACGTAGCTAGTGAACAAAGTGCCATCGTGGGCAGGCTAGTGGAGGAGAAGACAAAGCGAGACCAACTATGCAGCAGCATGGGCTGTGGCTAGTGGAAGAAGATGAGGAAAAGAAGGGAGAGTAACGTGGATTCATCACCCAACACTGATAGCAAAAATAATAATAATAATTTTAAGCAAAGGAGGGTCCAGAATAGCACCGTCTGATGCTGCTAATACTAGAGAGGTCCGCTGAAGCAAGGCGGTGGGGAAGGAGACGAGAGAGGGCCCATTATAGCACCGCTTTGAGGAGATGCAAGGGAGCCTGGAGGTCCAGTTGTGGGCCAGCACAAAGAAGAACGAAGGGTGGTCGGTAGAGTGCTGACCGCCTCCTCCATTGTTTTAATTCTTTTTAAACTCTAAAAAAAAGATATATATATATATATAAGTGGAAGGTTCTCACGAGATCAGAATTCGGGATTTTACATAGAGAAACTTGATATAGATTTTAGAAGTTAACAAGATTTAAGTGCAACAATCGACAAATCTTGGAGTAGTATTAAAACATTCTTATTCAAATCAAGTCTACAACAAAAATTTGGAGTGTAAACATGGTGTAAGTGCTTAATCTTTCATCTCTCCATTTTGCTCCAAAGAAATCATTTTTATATAAGAAAGACATGTGGAGAGCAAGAAACAAATATTTGGATTTTCTTCAAGAAACATTTAAGGCCTTATCAAGAAACAATGTAGTTCGCTAATTTCCTATAAACATTAGTAAAGAAGTGTGTAGAGTTTAATCTTGCTACAAAATTGCAAACTTATGTAGAACTTTCTTGATACAATTTTAAACAAACCCTAGTGGAGAGTGAAAATTAGTGAAATCTTAGTGCGGATTTATAAATTTTACAAAGAAAAGTGTGAAAAAAGTGAAGATCTTGGTGTTGAGTGAGAGTAAGAATCATCATAGATTTGGGAAGCCTACAACAATGGACTAAGATTTATAAAAGGTCAACATTCTTTTGATTCACATCCTAGCTTAGAGTTTAAGCAAGTCTTTCCGTGTATAAATGGAGTGCTCCCAAACACTACAAGGCTTTGAACTACATATAGATGCTAGTGTATTGATGAATAAAAATAAAACTTGAAAGAGATTCATAACATTCATTAGATGACAAGGTGTATTACATGTTGACACCTAAGGATTATACCAAGTGTAAGATTCCTCCCTCCAGCTTTTGAGATGTAAAGGTGTAAGAACCTCCTCTTCAGTCTCTGTAATCATCCCCTAATTCAGAATGCAAGAAAACATTGTTTTACCATGTTTTGTCCTAGAGAGAGATAATATAGTTTTGAAATATTTTTGGATAAGTATTTTCTCTGAGTCAATAGAAAGAGATCCCCTGAAACAGAATCTTAAAAAGAATTTTCCAATGTGCATTAGAAATTAATTGAATATGTGTATTAGACATCTTGGCCAAGGGGTATATAATTTCAAAAAATTTTGATTAAGGTCCAAATAGTGTTCAAAAAGGGCCAATCAGGTTAATTCAAGTGTTGGAATAAGAAAAAGGCAAAGAATATAAGAAAATCTCCCAAAAATGAGTAAAAAATCACATAAGATGAAGAGTTTAGTACTGGGTTTATTAGTAAAAAAATAGAATTTTTGACACCTCGGAATGGGGAGAAGGACTCATGAAGGAGGCACCTAGAAATCACATCAAGGGGGCATTTTTAATTTAAAAAAATGAGACATTTTTGTCTCTCCTCCCTCCTGCTTCAAACCAAAATCAAAAAAGTGAGCCAAACTAGTCTAAAACTTGTCCAAAATGGATCAAACTGAAGCTGCACTACAAGAGGCGGGGCCATTATCCACGCTTTTTTTCCTGCTTTAGAACTAAGCTAAAATCCCCGAAACATCAAAATACGCGTCGAAAAAAGCATCAAAATGAAAACGTCAAAATAAGCGCCAATATATGCGTCGAAATAATTATGTTTTCCATGCTTTTTTGACATACTTTTCGACGCTGATTTCGACTGACATTTTGACTCTGATTTTGACTGACATTTCGACTCCTATTTCGATGACGGATGTAAGAAACTTTCGACACTTTTTTCGACGGATGCAGAAAACTTAATACCTGCACGCATCAAAATAACCATCGAAAAAAGCGTCGAAAGTTTCTTGCATCTGTCGAAAAAAGCGTCGAAAGTTTCCTACATCCATGAAATAGAAGTCGAAATGTCAGTGTCGAAATCAGAGTCGAAATGGAAATGTTGAAATAAGCGCCGATATATGCATCGAAATAATTATGTTTTCCATACTTTTTTCGACGTACTTTTTGACACTGATTTTCGACTCTGATTTCGATTGACATTTCGACTCTGATTTTGACTGACATTTCGACTCTGATTTCGACTAACATTTCGACTCCTATTTCGATGGATGCAAGAAACTTTTGACGCTTTTTTTGATGGATGCAGGAAACTTTCGACGGTTATTTCGATGCGTGCAAGTATTATTTTTTTTTGGCATAATGGTGCGTCCAACTGTAGTCTTGTAGCTGGATGCACCATTATGCCAAACTCATAGAGTACCAAAGATAATTGTACACTCTGATGTGAAGTACGAAGCGAATTTGTTGAAAAAATTAGAGTGCCATAACGTTTTCGACATTACACAGTAGGTACACAATTCACACAAGTGCAAACAATGGCCAAATTATATTGCAAGATGTGAAATTTACAATATCAAGTTCTGACGAGATAAGCCAAAATTGCATAAAGTAGTTGCATAAAATGAACTAGGGTTAGCAGTGGTGGTGCCCGATGGTGCAGCCAAAGTGCCCGCCCCTCTCCCAAAATATTGTTGTGCCATCGCTCTTTGCTCGGGCATGACTTATGCTAAAAAACCCATAAACTGGTCAGGTGACATGGCATATGGAGAGAAGGATGGAAGGTAAGCAGGTGTCTCATCTGGAGTGTGAGACATGTTTCTACACACACATAACAAAGCCCACATGGACACTTTAATAAGAGCATACACTTTAATAAGAGCATACACATGAATAAGAGCACACATCTCACAACACACAACACATGCACATGCAACCAAGAGGAGAGGGGAGGGAGGGCAAAGAAGGAGGCGAACCTGCTTGAGTGGTAAGGAGGTGGAGAAGAGCTTGGGAGAGAGAGAACATGCAAAACAAAGAACAAAAAAAAAACAAAAACCTTCATTATTCTTCAACATTCATTCATTTATGCATGAGGCCTTATGCACAAATCCTATGCATAAAGCTATGCATGAGGCCTTATGCATAAAGCTATGCATGAGGCTTATGCATAAAGCATGCATGAGAATTATGCATAAAGCATTATGCATATAAATAAGGATTAGTAATACATACATACAAAAGCTTATACAAGCTATGCTAAAGCTTATGCAAGCCTTATGTGTAAACTATGCCTCTATGCAAGCCTTATGCAAGCTATGCTAAAGCTTATGCATAAAGCATGCATGAGCCCTTATGCATAAAGCTATGCATGATGCCTTATGCATAAAGCATGCATGAGGCGTTATGCTTGCATAAAGCTATGCATGAGGACTTATGCATAAAGCACTATGCAAGCCACGCTATCCTAAACTAAACCGTACCTCGGCACTATGCATTAAGCACGCTGTCGTGATGTGGGTGGTATCACTGGGCAAGTGCGAGACTTCTGGCTGTGAGAGTGGCTTCAAATCCCAGCAAGGAAAACAAAAACGCATAACTCTTCAAGGAGCATAAGACATCTCCATTTTTGATGACATGTACATGTGCCAATTCACTTCAATACATCCCCAAATTCAGCTTGATGATTGCACATAAATTGTGTGTCAAGAACATGACCAGTTCCAAGCATAGATCTCCTGACCCTTTATCCAAGTGTCTCAAACATAACACATGTAGGCATAACACGATCTTCAAAAGATTTCCACATACATGTAACCATTTACATCACATATTTCATGTATTGCCAACATCACCATTTCAAGATAACTCTTGATATCATGAGACCTGCTTTCAGATTCCAACAATTCACAAAGCAAAAGATGGCATATGGCATATATTCATCATCACATGATTCCCAAAACCCAAGAAAACAAATAGCATTATGACATTAAGACCTCTGCAAGCGTTTCTCTGCAGCAGCCCACAAACTCGTGTTCTCTCTGTCACCAGCAGTAGCTTGACAATCATCTCACACAAACCCACCAGGTATGAAATGAGCAAGAAAAATAAAACACCTAAGACTCTTTCTTGTGTTGCCATGCTATTAGTGAGAAGGAGTGGGATTATACTTTACATGAACATATCATTAAAGGGTATATGGCTAGCAAAAACCAAGACGGCTTTTTTATGTGGAAATCAGTCTCATTTTATTTTGAGTTTCCATGATCTTCCTCTCCTTCATAGGGCGATTGTTTTCTCTTAGTTTTGGCAGCATCACAGCCTTCATGCTTTGATCATCAAAACAGCAGCTCATCTCACCATAATATGTGTTGCATCAGAGACCAAGCTTGAATGAGAACCTTCAATTGAATAGTAGCCGCCGCCGATAGCCACAAAGTATGCACCAACCTTTGCTTCTATGAAGTCCTCCACTCTGTTCACAAGGGGCTGTAGCACCAGAGTCGCCAGCCAGTCGTCCTTTGCATGAAATCGGTAGCGCATCACTTCATTTTTTCGAATTTTTCAGGAAGCGTATCACTGGATGGAGCTTCAATTCCTGTCTAATTCAAACTCCTACAAGGCTTGAACAGAAACTGTCATCCCTAAACGAGACACTCTGAAAAATTCCGCCCTGGTTTTTCCTCTCCTCCCCTTTCTGCATATTCCCCCCCTTCCTATCTGCGTTTTCTGGTTCTTTCCCATTTTTCCCCGCAAGAGATTCGGGCTCCATTCGCTTTTCCAGCTAAAAATTCGAATTTCCTAGTTTGAAATACACTGCGCCTCCTTTTTTCTTGCTTAATATTCAGATATTTCCTTTTTTTTAAAAAAACTCCTTCGTATCTTTGCCACGCAAGCCACCACCTTGCGTATACGTCTCCAGCTGCTGCCTCTTGATCTTCCAATGCCCTGACATCAGAAAAAGGAGTACCCAGATATTTCACAATTCCATTTGCTAGCACTTGGATGTCCTTAGTGATCCATGAAAGAGGTGTTTCAGCATCTTCTTCAGCAGAACCCATTGCAGCACAGCTAAGTACCAAACCTTGCACTAAGTCATCTTTGTTTGTATCAGCGATGGATCCCTTCAATATAGCATCTGCTATCCTTAGAAAGTAGTATGAGGTATGGACAAACTTCTCAGCTTGATGGCTATATCGAGTCTCGTTTGTGGCAATAACGAGATCAGGTGGGATCTCGACAGCCTCCACTATATGTTGCAAGGCATGAAGTTCCAGCTTCTTTATCTCTGGGTCCTCGATAACTCTCTGTTGAGGGGTGAGTGGATCATTCCGACCTCCAAAACCTTCAAGCGCAATAGTGACACCTTTGAGTATAACCACTGTTTCCAGCTTCTCCAATAAACCCGCAATGTCCTCATTAATAAAACATGACGATTTGTACCAGCTCGCTAATGAAGCACCTTCATAGAATTTAGAAGAGACCATGGACATGACATAATGCCTGCACTTAGAAAGGTCAAGAGACCTCAATAATTGTGAGACTCCTTTGGCCCCTGATCTATTTCTGGATACTTCAAATTCCTCAAGCAGAGCAGCAGATGCAGCAACTAGTAGAGGTACTAAGTTTGAACTCCCTCCTGACTTGAAGTCTTCTGGCATCAAACCTTCCAGTAGCATCAGTTGAAAAAAAATCCAAAGCATTCTGATTATATCGATTCTGAGCAAGCACAGAAATCATGGCATTCCAAGACACGATATCTCAAAAGGGCATTCTTTCAAAACCAATCCTTACATCATACATGCTCTCACATTTCCATACATGTTGAGAAGGGTGTTCCCTACTACAAGGTCTACCATAAGCTTAAAACTCCATAATTCACACCACACTCATGTACAGAGGCTTCGAGACCTGGCTCAGCCTCAGCTCGTCTTATTGAACCTCATTTACAATATGAACATATGTACTTAGGCATCATATAATGACTCAAGTCATGGCACTTAATCTCATGCATCTGGATTTGCATTTGATGGCCTCATATGCATGGTTTCACACCATAGACGTGCCATGGCATGACATCCACCCCCTCTAAACCTGCACATCCTCTGGTATGTGCCAAATCATCATCAAGATCCACATATATCTGGATGTCGTCTTTATCTTTGTCACGTAGGCTGTAACGCCTGTGACCATCGGCGGATCGGATGGCAGCGCTCGGCCGAAGTGTCGAGGCCATCCGGGGTTTAGTGGGAGAGGACGCCGTGCGGAGACATGGGCGGCCGGGCTAGTGTGGACGGCAGGCCACACACTTTATAGCCTGGGAATGAGGAGGTAATCCTCATTCTCCTCTATGGCTGGGTGGTGAACTAGTCGCCGATCCCTCCGTTGTGAGGGCACCCGCAGTGGTGCTACACGCACGTCACATTGAATGTCACGTAGGCTGTAACGCCTGTGACCATCGGCGGATCGGATGGCAGCGCTCGGCCGAAGTGTCGAGGCCATCCGGGGTTCAGTGGGAGAGGACGCCGTGCGGAGACATGGGCGGCCGGGCTAGTGTGGACGGCAGGCCACACACTTTATAGCCCGGGAATGAGGAGGTAATCCTCATTCTCCTCTATGGCTGGGTGGTGAACTAGTCGCCGATCCCTCCGTTGTGAGGGCACCCGCAGTGGTGCTACACGCACGTCACAATCTTCTACATTACCTGGAAGATCATCCTCTTCCTCTTCAACCATATCCATACTATCACTGTCAAGCCTGTCATCCTAAGTCTCCTGTGAATCAAAAGGATCACTGTCATGCCTTCTTTTAAACATCTTGATCCTTTTGCCTGCTACAAGATTCTTTATCTCTGTTCCATCAAGCTCACACAGGGTATACGTGGTATTTCCATGCACATGCTTGACAATGTATGGGCCAAACCATCTTTTTGCAAACTTCCTTTGCACAGTAAACTGGTTGTCAAGACTACTATCATACATTAGGACCCAATCACCTTCTTCAATAGGTTTTGGCTGGAGTCTGTGTCTTCTATCAAATCTTTCTTTATTTTTCAACCTTGCATCTTTCAAACGAGCTTTAGCAAGCTCTACATCTTCAGGCCTCCTCTCCAGCTGCCTTATTCGCAATGCAAGGAGGTCTTCCCTGTTCAATCCTTCCACCCACGGTAATACATTCCAAGTTGGAACTACTTCTTCAACTGGCATTACTGGCTTCTGACCATACATTAATTCTGCAGGCATGTATCCTGTCACTGAGCTATGAGTTATACGGTCAGCCCACAAGGCATATGGTAGCAGCCTTGGCCACTCTCGCATTCTTCCTCTGCATGCCTTAGCCAAAGCTTTAATGATTGGAGGATGTCCTCGCTCACTTTTACCATTGCCTTCAGGGTTGTAAGCACATGTTAGGGCCAATTTAATGCCAATTCTAGAGAAGAATTCCCTTGCTTCTTCAACATCTAGCTCACCCCTGTCAGCTGTTATTTTCCTAACACAACCATACCGGCAAATCACATCTTCCAAGAGAAATTTGCATACTGTTTCCGTACTCTTTGTTCTAAGAGCACGCCCTTCCACCTGATTTGTCAAATCTTCTCTTGCAAGTGCTATGTACCGCATCTGCCGAATTCCCAAAGGCATTGTAACTAGATCCACTACCCATTTGTAGTGCATGGCAGGTGGGTAGGTTGGTTGCAAGCCATCACGATGTCGCACACTTGAGTACATTTGACATATCATGCATGTTTCCACATATTGGGAAACATCCTTGTACATTCCTTTCCACCAATATCTTTCCTTTATTTTTGTAAAGGTGGCCCACACACTTCGATGTCCAGCCCAGAGACTCTCATGGAATTCTTTCATGAGCTTCTTTATCACATATGACTCTCTGTGGCATAGCATTCCTCTGCTTAGGATGCTTCCACAGGTACCCATCCTTTAGAAAATACCCATATGCTTTTCTGCGGATCCTCTTAAATTCTGAATCAGACCAATTTTCCTGTCTTGTCAAAGTACTCAAGTATTGACCAATAAGCAACCAATCTCCTTCATACATTTCCTCAGTAAAAGACTCAAGTGCATTTGATAAGCAAGTATCGTCCCCTTTTGCATATGCAGTAGTATAGAATTTTGTACCTACATCATCAATGTCACTAATCATCCCTTCTTCATCTTCATACCTAGCTCTTGATAGCATATCTGCAACTGGGTTATCTTTTCCTGCAATATGCTCAAACTCAGGATTTAGTGACTTGATATAGGCAATCCACCTAAGCATAGCGATATCTGGAGTGGTGCAGCTTACAATCATCCCAAGGAATGGCAAGCAATCAGTTTCCACAAGTACAGATGCCCCAATAAGATATTCTTTTTCACATTTTAGAGCAGTGACTATTCCCCATAACTCCCTCTTGATCTACGGATAATTTCGCTGACGAATGCTTAATACCTTTGCTCCAAATCTGATTACATACCTGTGTTCATCCTCATCATCTTGCCCTATTGCCCATCCTATCCCAGTAGGACTAGTATCAGCTATAACAATCACAGGCCTGCCACACTCATAATCTGCCTTCCTTAGAGTAGGTGATGATTGGAGCAGACATTTCAGCTTCCGCATAGCTTTAATATGTACTGCACTCCACAAAAAATTTTGATTTTTCCTCAAAAGTTGATAAAGAGGATCTGCTACATGTGCATAATGTGGGATCCATATAACATAAAAGACACATGCACCAAGAAATCTCCTCAGCTCTGTAACATTAATGCATATCTCTTTCATTCTTTGTATTGCATCTATCTTGGCTGGACAAGGTCGGCGTCCATTAGTACTACAAAGATGCCCCACCATTAGCACTTCACCAACCCCAAACACTGATTTCAATCCAGACAAAGTAAGATTCACCTCTTCAAGCCTGGATAGAATCATATCACAATCTTTTATATGATTTGCCACAAACTTGCGGCACCCCTTCGAATCCAAATCCCCATCTTTATCTTTCTCATCACAGCCTTTTATTGGCACATCATCCAGAAAAGGCATAGTTATTTGTGGTATGAAGTCTCGCAAGACTTTATTCATTCCATTCATCATATGCGCCACTGAGTTGGTGGCTCCCTGTGGTAAGGTACACATCCTTACCAATCCCAAAGGAGTTTTCATTGTGGTCAAGTCCCTGCTTTGTATATCCAGCTGGAACTGATCATATCCCGAATACAGATCACCCATAGAGTATATAGCTTTCCCTGCAAATGCTTCTGCAAACTCGTCCACAATCGGACCTGCTCCCACATTCCTGATTGTGACCTTGTTTACAGGTTACATGTCTTGAATGAAGCGCAATGCTCCATTTTTCTTTGGCATGGTAAACCATCTGTTGGAGTATGGAGCACATGATGGTTCCAAAATTCCCATCCTGATCTTTTCTTTTAGTAATTCCATCAGCTTTGGCAAGAGAGCCTTTGGTACTGGAATCAGCCGCCGCAGGTTCCAGGGCACATGTGGAACAGTGAAGATCACCATTGGCGCTATTATGCTTGGATCAACACAGCGTATCTCATGCGGCTGAAAAGCAAAGGCTTTCCCATGTTTTACAAGCATCTCCTCAAAGCATTCCTTTTCAACTGGCAACAGAAAATCCTTTTCACCAATCTTCAGCTCTTTTAGGGTTTCCTGTGTAAACTTATGCCCAATTTTCTTCGGATCTCTGAGATTCGGTTGCTTAGAGGCTTCATCTATTTTCTTCTTGCTTCCTGGTGGCAAGGGCAAGGCAACTGGTTTCACCTTCTTTGCAACCGTTTTATACTTTGTATCAACATGAGCATCCATCTCACAATTCATGTTTTTACATTCCATCCCCTCAAATTCCCGGATTCTATCATACATCCCCACAGATGACACCTCTATCATCTCATTCCCACCCTGTAAGCATGCTCTTTCCATAGCAAAAAGCACACCCATAGTATCCACAAATGACACCTCATCAAGCACCCCTGAAATAAACTCATTCTTCTCCAAAAGACCACACTGCTCAAGACTTTTTTGTTCATTTTGTACATGTCGACGCATGCCACGCTTCAAATCCTTGATTTTTACAAAGACCAGTGACCCATAGCTAGAAAATCCCTGAAAATTTGCTGAAAAGTTATTTACATTGATTGAGTCCTGCGAGAACTCATTTTCCCTTGTACCATTGGAATCCCGCTTTACAATGGCACCTGGCCAAAATCCCTCATCTCCTTGTAGTTCATGAATTCTCTGTTTATCTTTGGAAGTGAGTGTGCTCGAAGAGACTCACGGTTCCTTTCATGGTTAATGCAAACTGTCAAGAACTGAACAGCTTTCTTGCCATCTTTACTCCTTATTCTTGCATATGCCGAGCCATCATCCAAAACTTTTGTTTCCATCCTCACAGCTGTAATGTAGGGTTGCCCAAGGATGAGGGGATACGATGACATCTCCTGAACAAAGAAGTTTTGATCATCTTTCACATCCCCTATAGTTACCCTTACATTTGGATAGGCTGCATAGAGCTCTCCAGATGAGTTATTAGCTGCTTTAATCATCCACCCATGATCTACATCCATTGGCCACTTACATTTGTTGTAGAGATTTTCAGCCATAAGATTTATTTCAGACCCATGGTCGATTAGAGCGACATACGGCTCTTCCAAATCACCTATCTTGACAAGGGTTTCAGTGGTGGCCCTTGCCCAATGGCTCCTGGAGTAATGACTCTTTGTAAGAACTTCTTTTTCATCATCCTCATCCACAAAGCGCACTTGTCGTGCCCCTTCAGCAGAGTGATTACATTCCACCACATTCTCTCTCTCTTCCTTTTGCTGTACCTGTACTTCATGAGTCTTGGAAGTGCTTGTCTCCCCTTGTGATGGAATAGATTCAATTATGGACTGCCTTTTCCTTCGTATAATATCAATTATCTCATCATGGAATTCTTTCTTTGCAATTCCCAAGACTTCCCCTAGTGTAAATTCCACCCTACTGTTTAGAATCCTCTCTTCAAGCACCTTTTTGAGGTCTGTTGCGGCTTCAATATCAGATTGAAGCTTGTAGAGTGGACTTTTCCCTTTACCCTTCTCCTTCTCATGCTTCATTTTTGCTGGCACTTCTTCCATTGATACTTCCTGTGGAGGTCTGCTATGCGGCGGAGGCATATGTGATGGCCCAGGATCCTTCTTTTCACTACCACGGGTGACCCTTTTTGATGGCCCTCCTTCCTCATTTTCCCTCTTGACTGCAGTGCTTTAGTCGTGGAAATTCGCCCCCTCTCAGTCGCTTGCTGCTGTTGCATATACATAGTAAACATCTGAAACATTTGCATAACCCCGGGGTCAAAATAAACCCCCTGTCCCTCAGGATTCTCAGCCATAGCTTCCCTGTGTATTTCACCACACTCTCACCCCAGCAGTTTCACGTCGGGTTCACCAAAGCTGTCGTGACGTGGGCGGTATCACTGGGCAAGTGCAAGACTTCTGGCTGTGAGAGTGGCTTCAAATCCCAGCAAGGAAAACAAAAACACATAACTCTTCAAGGAGCATAAGACATCTCCATTTTTGATGACATGTACATGTGCCAATTCACTTCAATACATCCTCAAATTCAGCTTGATGATTGCACATAAATTGTGTGTCAAGAACATGACCAGTTCCAAGCATAGATCTCCTGACCCTTTATCCAAGTGTCTCAAACATAACACATGTAGGCATAACACGATCTTCAAAAGATTTCCACATACATGTAACCATTTACATCACATATTTCATGTATTGCCAACATCACCATTTCAAGATAACTCTTGATCTCATGAGACCTGCTTTCAGATTCCAACAATTCACAAAGCAAAAGATGGCATATGGCATATATTCATCATCACATGATTCCCAAAACCCAAGAAAACAAATAGCATTATGACATTAAGACCTCTGCAAGCGTTTCTCTGCAGCAGCAGCCCACAAACTCGTGTTCTCTCTGTCGCCAGCAGTAGCTTGACAATCATCTCACACAAACCCACCAGGTATGAAATGAGCAAGAAAAATAAAACACCTAAGACTCTTTCTTGTGTTGCCGTGCTATTAGTGAGAAGGAGTGGGATTATACTTTACATGAACATATCATTAAAGGGTATATGGCTAGCAAAAACCAAGACGCCTTTTTTATGTGGAAATCAGTCTCATTTTATTTTGAGTTTCCATGATCTTCCTCTCCTTCATAGGGCGATTGTTTTCTCTTAGTTTTGGCAGCATCACAGCCTTCCTGCTTTGATCATCAAAACAGCAGCTCATCTCACCATAATATGTGTTGCATCAGAGACCAAGCTTGAATGAGAACCTTCAATTGAATAGTAGCCGCCAATAGCCACAAAGTATGCACCAACCTTTGCTTCTATGAAGTCCTCCACTCTGTTCACAAGGGGCTGTAGCACCAGAGTCACCAGCCAGTCGTCCTTTGCATGAAATCGGTAGCGCATCACTTCATTTTTTCAAATTTTTCAGGAAGCGTATCACTGGATGGAGCTTCAATTCCTCTCTAATTCAAACTCCTACAAGGGTTGAACAGAAACAGTCATCCCTGAATGAGACACTCTGAAAAATTCCGCCCTGGTTTTTCCTCTCCTCCCCTTTCTACATATTCCCCCCTTCCTATCTACGTTTTCTGGTTCTTTCCCATTTTTCCCCGCAAGAGATTCGGGCTCCATTCGCTTTTGCAGCTAAAAATTCAAATTTCCCAGTTTGAAATACACTGCGCCTCCTTTTTTCTTGCTTAATATTCAAATATTTGCTTTTTTTTTTTAACTCCTTCGTACCGTTGCCATGCAAGCCACCACCTTGCGTATACGTCTCCAGCTGCTGCCTCTTGATCTTCCAATGCCCTGACATCAGAAAAGGAGTACCCAGATATTTCACAATTCCATTTACTAGCACTTGGATGTCCTTAGTGATCCATGAAAGAGGTGTTTCAGCATCTTCTTCAGCAGAACCCATTGCAGCACAGCTAAGTACCAAACCTTGCACTAAGTCATCTTTGTTTGTATCAGCGATGGATCCCTTCAATATAGCATCTGCTATCCTTAGAAAGTAGTATGAGCTATGGACAAACTTCTCAGCTTGATGGCTATCTCGAGTCTCGTTTGTGGCAATAACGAGATCAGGTGGGATCTCGACAGCCTCCACTATATGTTGCAAGGCATGAAGTTCCAGCTTCTTTATCTCTGGGTCCTCGATAACTCTCTGTTGAGGGGTGAGTGGATCATTCCGACCTCCAAAACCTTCAAGCGCAATAGTGACACCTTTGAGTATAACCACTGTTTCCAGCTTCTCCAATAAACCCGCAATGTCCTCATTAATAAAACATGACGATTTGTACCAGCTCGCTAATGAAGCACCTTCATAGAATTTAGAAGAGACCATGGACATGACATAATGCCTACACTTAGAAAGGTCAAGAGACCTCAATAATTGTGAGACTTCTTTGGTCCCTGATCTATTTCTGGATACTTCAAATTGCTCAAGCAGAGCAGCAGATGCAGCAACTAGTAGAGGTACTAAGTTTGAACTCCCTCTTGACTTGAAGTCTTCTGGCATCAAACCTTCCAGTAGCATCAGTTGAAAAAAAATCCAAAGCATTCTGATTATATCGATTCTGAGCAAGCACAGAAATCATGGCATTCCAAGACACGATATCTCAAAAGGGCATTCTTTCAAAACCAATCCTTACATCATACATGCTCTCACATTTCCATACATGTTGAGAAGGGTGTTCCCTACTACAAGGTCTACCATAAGCTTAAAACTCCATAATTCACACCACACTCATGTACAGAGGCTTCGAGACCTGGCTCATCCTCAGCTCGTCTTATTGAACCTCATTTACAATATGAACATATGTACTTAGGCATCATATAATGACTCAAGTCATGGCACTTAATCTCATGCATCTGGATTTGCATTTGATGGCCTCATATGCATGGTTTCACACCATAGACGTGCCATGGCACGACAACGCATGCATAGAGCTTACTGCATGCATAGAGCTCTATGCATAAAGCTTAATCTATGCATATATCTCCATGCATTATGAATGCATGCATAGAGCTTAATCTATGTATTAAGCTCTACAAATAGAGCTTAATGCATAGATTAAGCTCTATGATTAGAGATCTATTCATAGATTAAGCTCTATGCATAGAGGACCTACAAAACAAAATCCCTCTTTTTGGTAGATAAAAATAGAGGAAAGAGATGATAAAAAGATAGGAAAGATAGGAAAGCACTTACCTCTTTTTGGTGATGTTGAAAGAGAAGATTAGAAGACCTACAAAACCAACAAAAGGGTGAGGAAAGGATTAGTAATGCATAAATACAAAAGCCCTAAGAACCTAATGCATACATACAAATTCGAAAAGAGAGGAAAGAGAGAAAAGAATTTACCTCTTTATGGTGAAGTTGAAAGAGAGGATTAGAAGATCTACAAAACAAAACAAAAAGTTGAGAAAAGAATTCATAATACAAAACCCTAAAAGTGTGAATAGCATGGATACACAAGGAGGTTTCTCCTTCAACACACACACACACACACACACACACACACATCAAACAACCAAGAGGAGAGGAGAGGAGAGGGCAGGGGACAGGAGGGGAGGGAGGGCAAAGAAGGAGGTGAACCTGCTTGGAAGGTAAGGACATGGAGAAGATCTTGGGAGAGAGAAAGAACCTGCAAAACAAAGAAGAAAGCAAAAAAACAAGAAAATTACTCGTAATTACACACACATACATTTTACAACACATGTACATGTAACCAAGAGAAGATAGGAGTGAGGGTAAAGGAGGCATACATGGTGAGGAAGAAAAACACACGCACACGAACAAAATTTTACTGTAAAAACCTGCGCCGTCAATATATGCGTCGAAATAATCGTGAAAAAAAGCGTCAAAATTAGGGTGGAAAAAGCGTCAAAGTTAGGGTAAAAAAAGCATCGAAAAGTCAGTGGAAAATAGCGTGAAAATAAGCGTCAAAAAAATAAATTTTCCACGCTCTTTTCGACGGATATTTCGACGCTCTTTCGATGCTTATTTCGACGATCGTTACTTTTCATTCAAATTCAAAATCTTTCCAGATCTTGCGCGCCCCCAACATTTCAATTTACCTATCACCGACTACCACCCTCCTCTACAAATACTTAAGGGAGGATTCTCCTCCAAAAATAAGCATTCGTTTCCATTGCAAATCAATATGGAAACCATGGACGATGCCACACCCTCAAATTTTGTTGATTTAGAGGAGAAGACACTTTGCCCATGTACTCGTTGCAAATACCAAGTGGCTCGACGTCGACAAATTTGCAAATCATACAAAAAATGGAGAATATTTTTGGTGGAGCGATTGGAACATCTAATTAGTGAAGACACTTAAAGCATTTGTTCGTCAAAGAGCTCGTCCTGAAGGTAGTATGGTAGTAGGATGGCTTCTTCAAGAATCACTTGTATATATAACTGAATTTCTCAGTACTTCTCATCTCGATATGCTAAGGTTATGGACACAAGAAGAAGATGATCGACTAGTTGGGGAAGAGCCACAAGGAAAAGGCCTTGTGAGAACAATGGATGTAGCATTGCGTGAGAAGATCAATAAATTTAGCATCTTAAACTCACATGCTATGGAGAAATGGATCGAGAGATATAACTTAGTGAAGGCTGAAAGGGACCAAGCACGTTTGAGTTTTAGAAGGAGTCGAACAACCCGCACACTACTGTACCCAACAGAACTTGCACTTCTTCCAGACTTTCCTTCTAATAAATGGCTCGAGCAAACCATATTACAAGCTAAACGCAATGGTGAATCAATAAGTGATGAGGAGGAGGAGCTTGCATATGGTTATGATTTCCATGTATGTGAGTTAGAGATACCTACGCATGTATGATTTCCATGTATGTGAGTTAGAGATACCTACACATTGTCTTTTATGTTGTGCTTTCGTGAATTTATACAATAAAAGTACTTATTTATTGTGCTTGCAATATCATAAATTTGGGGCAATTTGGTCACGCGGATGTCACTTTCGAGTAGAAGGAATAGATAAAAAGAGAACAACATTTGATTGTGGTATGAAGGCTAATTTCATGCAAGAAAGTCGTTCAAGTGCAAGTGATGGCAATACTAAAGTAGGCATGCTAGATTATTGTGGAATAATCCAAGATATTATCAAGGTTCGATTCAGAAAGTTTGATATGCTCATTTTTTATGTGAAATGGTTCAAGTTGGTAACTCAAGGGGAGCAAGTAACTGTACGCAAAGACAAGTGTGGATTTCTTCAAGTAGACCGCACAAAGATATGGACTGACCAAAGGGACACATTTGTGCTACGAGACCACTATGAGCAAGTCATCTTTGTGGAAGACCCAATAGATCATAAATGGTTGTTTGTGATCCAAATAAATCCACGTGCAAAACAAATATTTGAAGAGGTGAAAATAGTAGTTGACTATTTGCCAGATGCTGAGGAACTCCCCCCAGATCATGTGATGATCATCTCTCTCTCTCTCTCTCTCTCTCTCTCTCTCTCTCTCTCTCTCTCTCATAGACACATATGCTTGCAAGAGGTAGAAAGAGAAGGCTAAAACACACCCCAGGATGGGAACTAGCAAATACTATATATAAATTTATTTATTTTTTAAAAAAATTGATTGTTATTTCGACTACTTTTTCCACGTTTATTTTGACGCATATTTCGATGCCTTTTTCCACGCATATTTCAGCATCTATTTCTATGTACATATCAACGACGCGACCAAGCGTGAAAACTAAGTGTTGAAAAACAATGATTCTCTTGTAGTGCTGTAAGCCTCTAGATTCTAGTTGGACTTGGTTGGTGGCCTCCCTCTCCTATAAATAGACCCCCATTCCTTTGTATTTTGATATTGGAGTAACTCTATGCTAGTGTAATTTTTAGTTTAGTATAATTGTATTATCTCTCTACCTTGCCTCTCCATTGTGAAGCTTTGGGGCTTCACTAATCCTCTTTTTCTCTTGGAGATTACCCTCTTTTACTTGGTGGCCAAGCTTCTTCTTTGAGGGCTTCACATTTCCCTAAAGAATCAAGCCAAAAACTAAGGGTAAGCCTAGACAATGGTATTTTTCTCTCTTCTAAATGGTAATCTTCTTCCCAACCCCTCTAAGCATTTTAATCTATGGTTTCTTATTTAAAACCATGTTTTTTATTATATTGTTAAAGTGAATTAATGCTAATCTTTTATGCTTAAAAGTAATGTTTTGATTTCTAGATCTCTCTTTTCGTAAGAATACTCACCTTGATGGATTAATGCTTCTTGGAAGGATAGATCTTAGCCCTAATCTCATTTTCTTAACCAAATCTCTAGACCTAACAAGCTAGATATAGAGATTAAGTATTTTTATGATTTTTAATCTAATTAAAATGAGGATTAGTTCATTTATGCTTGTTTTATGTTAAGAAAATTCATATTTATTCATTCTAAAGTGAAAGAGAGCTTGGGCTAACATTCATTTAATTATTTTCATATGGAAATCATATTTGGGAAATTTTCTTAAATAAATAGGGTTCTTAAATGTATAAGTTTATGTTTAAACTTAGGTTTATGCATAAACTAATTTTTATGTTAAAAGTGTTATTTTCACCATTTTTAATTCATAGAAAATGCAAACAATTTATGGCAAAATTTTATCAGTAGAAAATGAAGGTTTAGGCATAAATAATTTTTATTCTAAAAGAGGAACTTTGAGTATTATTATTTCATAGAAAATGCAGGAAAACTATGGGAGAATTTTTATTATTAAAAAATAAATTTTATGCATGATTAATTTTTATACTAAAAGTGAAATTTTAAGTAGTCTCATTTCATCGAAAATATGGGAAAGTTATGGTAAAATCTTTATCATTAGAAAATGGAATTTATGAATAAATAACTTTTATATCAAAAGTGGATTTTTGAGTATTATCATTTCTTTAAAAATGTGGGAAAGCTATGGAAAAATTTATATCATTAGAGAATGAATTCATGCATAATAAATTTTATGCTAAAAGTGGAGTTTTGTGCATTATTCATTTGTCTAAAAAATAAACAAAGGTTATGCACAAATTTTTAGATTCATTCAATTTATGAGAATTATGGAAATGATTCCTGTATATAAAAATAAATTAGTGTTTAAGCTGAAAGAGGAAATATGGGTATAATTGATTTTGTAAACCCCATGAGATCGTATGCATAAATCCTTTATTCAAAAAGAAGAATATTGAGTATATTTTATTTTGGGAAAATTGGGATAAGAATGAGGAAATATTCATGGGAATGCATCGTGAAATCATGAATAAAATTTTAATCAAAAAGAGAAATCACAAACATAATTAACTTTTGGAATTACGAAGTATATGTATAGATTCTCGAAAAATAGAATCTTGGGGTACATTCTGAACGGGAAAAGGATTTCCCAGAAAAAGACCAGAAACATGCTTAGTTGAATGAATGTGAATAATTGTGACTGATTTATTCCTAAATTCCCTGGAAAAGGAATTCGAAACTCTTGAAAGGATATCAAGGATCCAAAAGAGAATGGAAATTTAGACTTAACTGAATTGAGTCGAGAAAAGTTGTCTTTAACTAAGCCAAGTGATGGCCGAGACTTAGAAAGTCATGTCAGTATAAAAAGTAGAGTAACTGTACTTTTAATCTAATCGATGTGTGGATGATGTGAGATGATGTGAATGGATGTGAATTGATGTGACATGATGTGAATAGATGTGAATTGATGTGAGCTGATGTGAATTGATGTGTGCTGATGTGAGTGGATGTGACTTGATGTGAGATGATGTGAATGGATGTGAATTGATGTGGGATGATGTGAGTGGATGTGAATTGATGTGAAATGATGTGAGGTGAATTGATATAGGAAAATGTGGGATAATGAGAAATGACGTGGAATGATATGGAATGATATGGAATGGTAAGAAATGATGAGGAATAATGTGAAATAGGATGTGTGATGATGAGGAATAGATGGAAATTTTGTTTGGAACTGTATTTGTATGTGAAACCTAATTTTTGGAACTGTATTTGTATGTGAAACCTAATTTTGTATTTGTTTGGAACTGTATTTGTATGTGAAACCTAATTTTGTATTTGTTTGGAACTGTATTTGTATGTGAAACCTAATTTTTAAAGATTGTTTTATGTCAAGTAGGGGAAGCATTTCGACTATCTTGTGGAATGAGTTCATGGTGGGGACCTAAGTGGAAATGGTAACAGCTAGACGGAGAGTCAAAGAAGGACGTCTCGTGTAGCAAGATCGGCCGAGGTCTTGACCAGCCTCGGTTCAGTTAAAATGGTGAGCTTCTGGTACGATGGATAAGGGACCAAGGAAGCGGCCTATGAGTGAAGCACTAGGTGACCTGTGAAGGAACCTAGAGGGTGCTGACCATACGGTGCTCAGGCTGTGGGTGTCGCCCAGGATACCCACACGTGCGACGGGAAAGAAAATGAGTTGGAGTTGTTTTCTGAACATGGGCATGGATCTGGTTGATTGGCCTTGCTGGTCTTCAACGGATGAGTTCATGGCTCTTTTACATGGATCTTGTTGGTTGATCTAGCTAATCTTCAACGAAGAGTCCATATGGATTTTATGTGATTATATTCCTAGGTACTATGGGCTAGGAACTATTGAAAAGGCCCTTGAGTGAGTAGGTGGTGAGCGTTCTGGTTACCAATGATGCCATAGTTATGCTGAGAAAGGGATGAATGGAATACTTGATCATATTCATGGGTACTATGGACTAGGAACTATTAAAAAGGCCCATGAGTGAGAAAGTGGTGAGTGTTTTGGTTTCCAGTGATGCCATAGGTACACCGAGGAAAGAATGATTGGAATTGGACCCTGGAAATGGATTACTGAGGACTATGATGGAAACACTATGGTTTTATTGCAATACTATTTGAAGATAGTTGAGTCTAAGAAAATGCAATTTCATGTGGTGTGAATATTTAAGTTTTGCATGAGAGCTGTCTAAGAGGCCTAGGAACTCTTTTCCCTCATACCCGGGGCAAAACATAACTGACAATAATCACCAACACCCTCTTGTACAAGAGCTAGTACTAGATTGCTTAGTGTTTTTGAGATTACTAAGAACTAGTTAAGAAAAGTACTAGCTTCTTTCTTAGCAAGTTGTGACCCACCAGACAATACATGCACTAAGAGAATGATAGCATCTTTTTGAATAAGTCATACACTCTAGCCTCATATCGGAGGGCACTAAACCTAATCAATGCTTGAGAAGCAGTCTTCACGAGTCCATCTTTGTAATTTCTTGAAGAAGATCTCAATCCTCCAACCTTGAGTAGCAAAGCTAAATTTGGTATTGATCCATGATGGAGGGGACATCAGCACCATTAGAGAGCCTCAAATGTAGAAGAGGTTGTTGACTCTAGAATGAAGCAGTGCTACTCATTTTCATCACGTTTGAGCCTCTAGAGACATATATGCAAAAATTTGTGAGAGGGGTGATGCACAACAATCTAAAACTAGGCTTTACTTATAGAAGCATAGGGGTTCTAGCATAACGTATGGCTATACGGGCATAACATAGCACTCATAAGCATTGCTTATAATAATGGAGGAAGCATCTAACAACTCTACACAGCTTTACTAACAAAGTTTAAGTTGTTGTCAGTTAGTGCACTCCTCCACACTCAATGCACACATTGTTTGCACATCACTGAGCTCGATAGAGATCTCAACTGAGCCATGACAATGTTCACAATAGTGCCAAAGTCCAAATCTCAAAGCTATAACACACTCTAAGTTGTGGTCTATTACTAATGGATAGACTATAAAACCAAGACACAACTTAGAGGAAACATTAGCTTTAGAGCTTGAGCTCTCAGATTGTTGGGCATAGAAACACCATTGGGTGACCGTTTGGCTAGAAAGAAGACATAGAGGATAAAAAGTGCGAGATGAAGACTTGGATGGGTCACTCTATTAAACCCCTATGTAGCATGTGCATCGAAGGAATATTTTAAAAACCCCCTACTTACAGATTTTTTAATTTTAAAAACGCCATTTCTGTAACACTTTTTACAATAAAAAACCCCTTCTATACCAAAATTTTCACCATTTCAATTAAGAATCCCCTTATGTATGTAAATTTTTAGAAACTCTATAAGAGAAAAAACCCCTTCTATTGAACTCATGTGCTATCTTACATATTTTTAAGTGACACCCCCCCTGGGGGGTGAGGATGAAGATAGGGTAAACCCTTTTGTGCTCACAATTCTTTTACCTCTAACTTTTTGGCCATCCTCACTTCTCCTAACTCTTGCCGATCCACTTTTGGTCCTTTTAGATCTCCTTGATCCATTCACACCGTCCCTTACCGTCGGGGGGTGCACCTTCAAAAATCATGTGTATCACGTGCGTTCAAAGGTAAAATTAAATTTTAAAGATTTCAAGTCCTAGAAAAGGATGCTTATAATGGAGTTGGCCACAAGAATAATTAATGTGGCTTTGGAACCTTACACGACCATATTTATATGTTATCACCCATACACATGGGCTACCATAATTGGCAACTTTATACACCACTATCTAATAATTAAGCATAACACTTTAGGATATTTCTAAAATTATGTGCTTTTGGATATTTGTAGTTAGCATAAGAAAAGTCATTGTATCTCGATTCATAAGACTTGAGTCTCCTAATCAATAAGTTATGGTTTAAGTCCCTTGATGTGCAGGGAGAACTATGTTCATGTGGTATGGTTTGTAGCTCTTACCCTCATAGGATACCATTGTTAAGTGAATGGGTAGTTTCAAATTTTCTCTAGACGAGTTTTTAAGGGAGGGTGTGCTACTCACATCATTCAACACATCCACATTATGCTCGTTTTGAGCATAAAATCTAGAAATTAGTGTTGACCAAGAGATCACATTGCCATATTTGCGAAGACTGCACATGTAGGCCACTGCGTCCTCAACGAGGTTGTGGGTAGCGCAGACTTTCTTCAATGCCACAAGGCTCTTAACTGCCCATTGTGGCATGTGGCTACCCAAAACTATGAAGGCTAAAGGTGAAGCTTTTTTTAATAATGAAAGCTTAAGCCTGACAAAAAATGAGCAAATTGATTTCAAAGTAGAAATCTCACACATGCATATAGCACATGGAAAATTAGCATGCAAGAAACTTCTCCTTCCCTAATTCTCTCTTTATCTCTCAATTGCTAAGAGCATGCTACAATCTCGTCCTCTCTTTCTCTCTCAATAGAGTAATTTACCACACTCCCAAGCTCTCTTAAGCAGCCATGGTTAAGAGGAAGGTGACTCCCCACAAGCTCCTCTTGATCTCCTTCCAAAGAGACAGCTGCCATGGCTGAACAACTATCAAGGCATATATGAAGGCGATCTTTCTCCAAAAGAGACCAAGGGAGAATGCTCCACATTTCAAGGTGATCTTTCTCCAAAAGAGACCAAGGGAGAATGCTTCACATTTCAAGGTAAGGTTCCTCTGGCAGAATTATCTAAATCTACGTTGCAAGTGCCTTTGAAGAAGACCGTGAGTTTTCAAAAGGAGTACTTCAAAGAGGAGAGGACTTAACAAGATTGTAAGGCTTATAGACATGAGATGATTAAAAATTTCTAAAAACTCCTTGAAAAATTCCTAGGAATTGCATGTTTCGATGAGGATGTTTCTCGGAGAGCTGTCATATTACTGATGGAAGACCATTGGGAGACACAAGATGCCTTTTAGAATTGGTCATGGATACTAATGAAGTTGGGTGAATCACGCGTCTAGGCTTTGTAATATATATATATAAACAGTGAGTACTTAAAGCTCTAAATTTTTGTTTGTAGATGCCATAAGGAGAACCGAAGCGCTTGTTACGTATTGTACAAAACATGATTCCATTATGTTGCCACTTCAAAACTTCATATTCATGAATCTTTTTGAATTTTCTAACTCTCTAAAACTATTCTTTTTCCAAGAATGCTCGATGAATTTAAACACACACACACTTTTAAAAAAACACACACACACACGCACACACAATAAAGTCTTACTTTCATACATCAATATAAAACTTAAATAAATAAAAAATGAGATACACCAGTTTTTTTTTTAGTTTGCGGTGAGGATGAAGTAATCTTGCTTGGTCATAAGGTTTCTTCCAAAGGCATTGAGGTGGATCCTACAAAGGCAAAGACTCTTATCGATCTACCATCTCCAAAGAGTCTCAAGGAGGCCATCTCATTCATTCAAAAGGTGAAGTACATGTCACGCTTCATTCACTTAGCCTCAGAGTTACTTCACCCCTTGCAAAAATTGACTCAACAAGTAGAGTTTGCATGGTCTAATGAGCTTGAGGAGTACTTTTGTAACATTAAAGTCATTTTGTCAGAGCTACCAACACTCATGCCTCCTTGTTGGGAGTACACTTTCTTCATTAGCTCTAGTGTTGGAAAGGAAACAGTGGGTGCAATTTTGTTACAGCAAGATCCCCACAGTACTAGGATGCGGCCCATCTACTTTGTTAGTAGGGTCATGAATGTCTTGGAGAAAGGCTACATGGAAGCGGAACTCATGATGCTTGCTCTCATCTTTGCGGTGAGAAAATTTAGATCCTACTTGTTACCAAAACCTTTTGTAATTCTCACCTGCAGAAAATTTGTTTCCTTGGGTGTCTTCTCAAATGACTCTCAGTGCTAGAATCACAAAGTGGGTTATGGAATTGCAAGAA
>NC_141051.1:22169249-22331749 GCF_041138505.1 Cibotium barometz
AGTTGTTATCCTTCATAGCTTAATAACTAATTCTTTTAATAATTATATGCATACTTTATCTTTCACACAGTGATTCGAAAACTTTCCAAAGTAAACTTCTCATTTCTAACCTTACAAGAATGATCATGCTTAAATGTTCACTTTCAATTGTAAATCAATGGCCGTCGGTGCATGAGATGCAGTTGAAATTAAAGAGGTTAATAATTAAATATACATGAGGACTCCATATCCTTTATATATTAGTTGCTTAAAACCTTTAGTGGAATTACCCCTTGACACCCAAAATTAAAGCTTTTAATAGCTTTAATCATCCTTCTAGAAAACTTGGAGAAAACATAAATATAAACCTAGGGTATTACAAATTTTAAAGTTTCGTAACACCTAAGATATTCATCGGCCAAGGGGAAATTAGAAGAAAAGTCTTGTTAAGTGACCATTGTAGAGTTAGACAAGTAGTTTAGTAAAGCCTACATCAAACTATCCATCTATACGCTTACCTAAAATTTTCTTACGTGTTTCCTTGTCTTGCAAAGCTCGACAACTTTGGTTTGAAATCAACATCGATAAAAATGGCTAGGCAACCCTCGACCACTTTTATGGGCCCAAGAGACTACCGTGGACCACATATTTACCATCTAGTCGAGAAACTCATCGACCATGAGCCTCCCCCATGGCCCTTCTCCCACGACGGATGGACTTCTATAATACTATGGGAAACGAGGAATTTCTTGGGACTCCACAACAAAATTCGTGGACTTCTACATCACAACTGTTACCCATAATACCTTCCCTGACACCTTACCCAAGCTGTATATTTTATATTTCTGAAATTCATATCCACATACCTAACTATTTGGCAACATCCCCCATAATAGCTATCACTAACCTCATGAATACTTTTCCCCGACATCTCTTTAGACTGTTTGAGCAGGACTCATAGCATCCTTGGCCCTACATTAAAGATGTATTTAAATTTATTTTTTTGTTTTGAATTATAGACTTTAGTAATTGTGTTACTTCTTTTCATTTCTTTAGATTATTTTTTTAAAAAAATTGCTATTAGTTTTCATTGTATTTAAAATTATAATAGTGCATTATGACTCGGTCATCACCCCATGATCCTCTTACGCCATCCGAACTCATGCGAGTCATGACACAATGTACCCGCTTAGCATATATATCTAAACGAAATCATGCTATTTTTCAACAACTTCTACAGATATTGAACAACTGGCAACAAGATGAATGGTCAAAGATCTGGACACATGATCATGAGGGATGCTTTGTTTTCATACCCATTGGAAACCCCACAGTTTTTACTCCAAACATACGTTTTTGCCACCTTCTAGAGCAATTGGACATCATACGTGGATATACTATAGAAGATTATTCATCGATATAGCTGAAGAGTTTATGAATCCATTATGTTATCTTAGAGCCATATTACCCCCTGAGAAGATATTAATTAATACTTGATCATACCCGCATCATTAGAAGAATGTAAATTTTGTTCAAATTTCTTGTATTCATTTCTTTTGTTTTATTAAAACTTTCTATTTGGGAAGTTGGTATTTCATTATCTTTGTGCCCGGAGCAAATTAATTCTCCATTCTTCATAATTTTTAATATTCGTAGCAAATTAAACAATCACATATGTCTACAATATTTGTGTCCTTTTAACAATTTATCTCGTAGTAGCAAAACTAGTCGCGACACTTGCAAGTAAGTTGTTATCCTTCATAACTTAGTAACTAATTCTTTTAAAAATTATATGCATACTTTATCTTTCACACAGTGATTTGAACACTTTCTAAAGTAAACTTCTCATTTCTAACCTTACAAGAATGATCATGCGTAAATGTTCACTTTATACACCCTATCCATAGAAGTAATTAACGATTCACATCTCTTTCAAGTGCTAATATTGTTTTTGACGAATTACTTCAATCGCACCACAACGATGGAGGTATGTATATGTATATGTATACATATATATTCATTTCATTTTACGTAACTTTTCATAACTATTTTTCCAACCTCAGAACCTAACCATAAATTCAACATTAAGATTAGTTCAAGTCCAGTAACTTAAATTAAATTTCTAGATAGAGAAAATTTGTGTCATAATTTAAGTTTCAGAGGGAATTGGCCACTCCACCTCAAACTTCTATTCTGAAGGAAGTGATGTATGGAATTAATCTAGTGGTATGGAACATCAAATTGGTTTCATAAACTTACTCCAGACACATTTATGTCTTCTATCTTTTACCATCCTATGTGTGTATGTGTGCAACGCGCCTATGTGGTATGGGACACTTAGACTTGTCTTACATACATTCATTTGATTAGTTCATTGCATATGCATTATGTGTAGATCCAGTATTCCACACGAATCATGAAGCTATTCTCTCATGCGTTTATGCACCTGTATATCAAGGACGCCCGTATATGGCATGCTTTCGGGCCTCCACTATTTGTTTTAGTTGGTTCGTAATAATGGAGGGGTGATTCCCGGGGTACTTACGCCTGGCAAACATGTGTATGGCTGTTATAAGAATACTTATGGGTTGTCTACATCTCAAGACAAAGTTGGGATTAATTGATGTGTTCAACTAATTGTTTAATTAACATGGATAGCATCTTAGTATAGCAATGCGAAGTGCGAGGGTACCAATGAGGTGTCGCACTATACGAGGATACCGATTGAGGTTTCGTATGGCCGGTGGATTAAGAGGTGGTGTGAAGATCATGATCATTCTTCTTTTGTGAATCATGTATTAGATTTTTTGTACATGTTATTTTTTATATATAATCAGTGTGACGATGGTATTCCATGTTCATAAGAACCTCTGAGCCATGCCTTTGTGCCTCTGAGCCATGTTCGGACCTCTGAGTTTACTTTGTAGGTTATGACATCAATAATCTCGACATTTTTCTTACACAACTAAGGACAGTTGATTCCTTAAATGGGAGGAATCAACTGAGGACAGTTGATTCCTTAAATGGGAGGACTATTTACAAGTATATATTTTATCATCTTTTTATGAATTAATAATCGTACAAAAATATGTTTAATTTAATTTGTGCAAGATTCAACCTAATGGAATGTGCAAGTGAGCATAAGATTAATATATGTACAAATGTGTACAAAGTTATTTTATTTTATGCAACAAGGCCCATTATCAATTACATTGGGCAAAGGTTTTTATATGTACAAACCATAGGGATTTTGATACGATTAAAAATATGTAAAGAAATATCCCAAAAGTGGGAAAAGGAAGCCCAATTTGTACGCTCATCTATTCTTAGCTCCTTGGGCTATTTATATGAATAAAATTCTCTAAATACTCAAATCGTGGAAGTGGAGCTACACACTTGAGGGGGGAGCTTGCACCCAATCTGGTCTTCTGTGTGGTATTCTCTATCCTTTACTTTTGATGGTTATGTTATTCTAATTCTTTTTGCCTTTTGTTATGCTAAGTTATTTATTTTTCAATTTCAATTCAAGTCTTTTTTTTAATTATGATGTAATTTGTGAGATTTTTAATTAATTCTTCAAGAAGTACAAAAGGGTCCCGTGTGACAAGCAACCAATAGGTGGATGGCCGCCCCAACACCTGGCGATCACGGTGGACGTTATGCTAGCAGCAGCAAGCAAAGTCCACATTAGTTGATGGTCATTTCTATCCACTTGAAGGTGCCCAAATCATGATGGCGTTTTTGCAGTGGAAACTGCAATCAATCAAACTTGGCCTTATTCCTATGTAACGAGAATTTCTTGAGTAAACAAAATTCTGCATCCAGATCACTTTTGCATGTGAATTCTACAATTCTTGCATTTAGGGCCTTGTCCACCCCCCTTATTTAGGTTTCTCATCCGTGGCAAATCCCCCTGAGAAAAATTATATGGGCTTATCCGGAGCATACCTAGGCTCGTAAGCCATTTTCCAGTTGCTAACCCACGCATGCCCTAGCCCAATCTTCTCATCTACCCAACAAAACTACACCTTGATGGGCTTAGCATCTGGGGTACTTCTTTCTTTCACTCTCCATTACATCAATAGCCATTCCTGCTGCAAAGACATGCAGCTCAATCTACTCTGGGGAAATGGCTTCATCCTCAAAAACAATTTGCTCCGGCTCTGTTAACATTCTCCCTCCCCCTTGACTCAATTTCCACCCATAAGGTGGCCTTCCTGGTGGTTTCGGAATGGGTCTTGTCCTTTCTCTTTATGCCAGAAGACTCCATTGGTAAGGGGAACTGGCAATCTTTCTCTGTGCATGAGTTGTTGCCTCCTCACCCAGGTCCACAAGTCATGAGATCCCACCGCTTCTTCCCCGTATAGCCCGGGACTTGAATGAGGGGCTTACTTTGTGTATTGAATCCCCTTCCTGTGAGCTGATGTGCCCATGTTTCTCCACTACAGTCTCGTCCAACTGGTTCATAAAATTTGTGATATCATTCCAGTTGGATGTTTTTACTGCTTCTGCTTGTTGAGCAGCTTTGATTAAACTCCTCATATGCCTTAGGGACGTCTCTTTGCAAAAGCATGTGCTTCTTTGCCCCTTCTCTTCCTGGGGCCTTCATTACATCTCTTTGTTTTCTACCTTCTCTCTTTTTCCCATCCCTAGAAGTCTTTGATCATTTTCTCTTTGTTCTGTACTGCGGCATGAGATTTCCTCATGGCTTTCGCTTGATCTTTTCTTTTCCCCTGAGCTCAGCCTTGGATGACTTTAACTCTTCAGCATGCGTCTTTCTCAAATCATGCATCTGCTCCTATCTCTTCTTTAGATCAACATGAGTTGTTTTGTCAGAGCAACATTCAACCCATTGATTGTCATTCTTTCCCCTTTTTCTCTTGTCACCCTGGTTGCTGTTATTCCTTCTTCCCTCTTTAGAGATTTGATTGTTTCCCTATCCTGCCTTTGTTACTCCTTATATTCTTTCACTAAACCTTCTAATTCTTCAATGTGAGCCCTCAATGCAGCTTCATCGCGCTAGCCCTTTCCTCGAGCTTTTCACTGCCCAAGCATGCTCTTGTAGATCATCATCAAGGATTATAATGAGACTTTGTACATTACCAGCTCCTTCCCCTTCCCCTCTTGATGACTGCTCAGCAAGTTTCTTGCCATCACCCTTTAAAAGTGTGAAATGCTTTTTCCAGGCCTATACCTCTCATTTTAGATGCTCAATTTTTTCATGCAAGTCCTTTTCTTTAGTGGCCTTTTCCCCACTGTGTCTTGCCTCTCTACCCCTTTTGTTGTCCCTACTACTCCTGTCATGTGCATTCTTGTTAGCTTTGCAATGTCTGTATTTCTGGACCCTCAATCTGGATTCTTGTCTTGAGTTTGGAAAGGAGTTATTTGCCTATAGGTAGGTGTGGGGGCTTGCATTTCCACTGTCAACTTCCTCAAGTATTCTCCCCATACCTCTTTTAGGTCCTCTATTACGTGGCTCTCCCATTTCTCCATTTTTCTGTCTCCAGCTCGTAGACTTATAGGAATTCTTTATCGGCATCTAGAACTACTAGCCGAGCTTCTATCTTGACTAGCTCCACTTTGTCCTTGTCTGCCCTTGCCTATACTTCTCTTATAATTTTTGAGTGCTCTTCTCTGATCATGTTGATATAGCCTTCAGCCCTTTCTTGGCTTACAATGGCTCTGTCCACCTCGTCTTGTAGCTACCTATTTGTTTGCTCTGTTCGGGCCATGGCTTCTCTCATCATTTCTATTTCTTCTCTTGTTTCTTCATTCACCTTCTGAAGCCTTCTTATCTGCCTATGTGTCTCCTCCATACGGCCTGCCTTCACTCTTCTTCTTCTTGGATCCTCCTGGAGTGGTTTGTGCTGACTTCTCAGTTCTTGGATGGTGGCCTGCTTTTCCCTGACCTCTTCATGTAGCATGGTTATCTCCTTCACTCCATTCGTCACTCATACACCTTTGTAGGTAGTTGAGACTCCCTTGTAACTAGCCTACTTCAATTGTTTCCAAAAGAAATTGTGGGGAAGGGTTTAGAGGGCTCAGCCTGTGGTTGCTTGGCTTGTGGTTTCTTGACATGGATGGGTTTTATGATCACAATCCCCTTCTATTCTTGTCCAAAGTGTAGGTGTTATGTGGTGGCAGTTTCCTATTGTGTCTGCAAGCACTGCATTGAAGGAGATTCATGTTGTTCCTTGAGCTTCTATGAGAGGATGGACTTCTCGATCCCAACAAAGTCCTCCTTCATATGTTTGTTGCTTTTCTCCTCTTCTCCCGTCCTTCCTTTCTTCCCCTGCTTCTTTTCTCCAAACTCAAATGCCTGCTTCTTTCTGGACTATGTTTTTCCTAAACTCCCCTCTTCTTAGGGCTTTGCAGCATATTTTTTCTTAGGCACTATGTCCTTTTTGTGGCCTGCCTCCTCCTTATTACTCTTCTCCTCTTGTCCAACTCCTGCGTGTGCTTTAAATAATGTTATTATATATGGGCCAATTTTTGTGTTGGTGTTCAGGTAGCTGACCTTCCCAATCTGGTCCTTGATGTTATTATACAGCACCTCCGCCCAGGCCACCTTCATTCCTGCGTATGTTGCTTTCACCATATGCCTTTCTTAACATGCAGTATGGCTTGTGGGAGTGATATTGATCATCTCCACCACAAAGTGCATCGCTTCTATCGATCCTCGTCTATCATTCGTGTGATCTGGAATTCCCTGGCCTTGCCTTCTAGAGGGCTAAATTCCTTTTTATAAGGTCTTCTTCATCTTCTTCCTTGATCTCACCCTCACCTTCCACTCTGGTAGATTGAATACCTCAGCCACTTAGAGGGGATCAAAAACCCTCTTCTCTCCCAACAGAAGCATGATGGTGTCAGTTTTCTGTAGTTGTTTCTAGCAGCTCTGCTACCTTATAGTTCTGATTGATCTCCTCCCAGGGCAGCTTCGCAAACTGTTTGAGTCCCATCTTCTCTAGCCATTGTGCATGTTTATATCGACCTCGTTGTACATCGTGGATGAGAGGGGCTCAAAATCTAGCACCATGTCTTCTTCTTCAAGAATGTTGGGGCTTCTTGTTGGAAGAAGGCGAGGAAACGAGCAAGGTTTAGCAAGATGAGAGTTAAGCATGTAGGGTAGCTTTTCAAACACTGATTTACTAGGAGTTTGATGGAGAGCCATTCAGTCTCGTTACGTGCACCTGAAAGATCCCTGGCCCCTCCATGCAACAAATTCTAGGGTGCTAGCAGCGGAAGTAGCACTTCTTGCGCAAGGCAGAGTCTCTCACTCGGGGCCTCGTCCAAGGACATCCGGACAAGAGACTAATCCCTCAGTTCTTCCAAAACTGAACCCGAAAAAAACTTCCCTCGCCCAGAAAGCACAAGCGATTTCTCCAAGATATTTTTATTCTAACGTAGTCAAGAACCTTAACTAACCAAACTGATCCGACCGAACCCGTAACTCACATGATCAGATCAAGAAAAAGACTTGCACTTGGATCATAGAGACCAACGCTTTTTTCCTCATCAAGAGGCACAGCCATTGATTCTTTTCCATAGAACAAAGACTATCCGAGATTTACTTCATCTATCATGCCATATGTAACAGAATTGAGACTCATTTTAGGGATCCATCAGTCCAGCCTAACCCCATCCAGTCCCATGGATTAGCCAACCGCCCACCCACTGCAGTGATAGGATCCATTTAGGAATTTGGTTATGTTTTGCCCCAGGTACCAGGAAAAAGAGTTTTCAGGTCCCCTAGCTGGCGCTTCAAGCAAACTTCAAGATAGTCACACCACTTACACACCCAGTATGAAATTTCCTGTTTCACAGATTCAGTTGTCCTTAAAATAATCTTTTAATGAGACCATAGTATCATTGATCATAATCCTCCAAAATATCCAAAGTGAATTCTAATTTCCAATCATTCTTTCATCGGTGTACCTATGGCATCATTGGCAACCAGAACGCTCACCACCTGTTCACTCAGGGGCCTTTTCAATAGTTCCTTACTCATAGTACCCGAAAATATATTCGCTTATAAAAATCCAGATGGACTCTCCGTTGAAGATCAGCAAGATCAACCAACAGCCGTGGACTCATCCGTTGAGGACCAGCAAGAACAATTAACCAGATCCATGCCCAAGTTCAGAAAACAACTCTAACTCCTTGCTCCATTTTCTTCCTCGACGCACGCATGGGTATCTTCAGCGACCCAAAGCCCGAGCACCGTATGGTCAGCACCCTCTAGGCTCCTTTCGCAGGTCACCTAGCGCTTCACTCATAGGCCGCTTCCTTGGTCCCTCAGAAGCTCACCATTTAAATCAAATCGAGGCTGGTCAAGACCTTGGCCGACCTTGCTACGCGAGACGTCCTTCATTGAATCTCCGTCAGTTATTTGTAACTTTATCACTTAGGTCTCCACCCCCACGACCTCATTCACAAGATGGTCAAAATGCTTCCCCAGTATTCTTAACATAATACAATCATTTAAAAACAGGTCATATATACAGTTTTTAACGAACTCTCATCTTTCCACATTGTTCCACTTCATTTCTCGTTATTCCACATTCTTCTACATTAATTCACATTGCTTAATCCACATCCAATCATATGTATTCCCATCGTCCTTCATTCATTCTCATCTAGTCACATCATATTACATCTCATCACATCTATCCTGATCACATCTCATCCATTCACATCTACCCATATCCATATCACATCACATCACATCCATTCACATTTCATCTCATCCATTCACATCTATCCCGATTCACATCACATCACATCCATTCACATCACATCTCATCCATTCACATCTATCCCGATTCACATCACATCCATTCACATCACACCTCATCCATTCACATCCATTTACATCACATCACAGCCATTCACATCACATCTCATCCATTCACATCTATTTACATCACATCACATTCACATCCATTCACATCTATTTACATCACATCACATGTCATCCATTCACATTTCATCGCATCCATTTATATCCATCTCATTCATTACATCCCATTTACATTACCACGTCCACATCTCATTCTCATCCATTTACATCACATCACATCCTTTCACATAGCATCACATCTCAATCTCATCTCATCACATTCACATCCACATCCACTTACATCACATCACATCCCATCCACATCCACTTACATCCCATCACATCCCATCCACATCCATTTACATCACATCACATTCCATCCACATCCATTTACATCACATATCATCCCATCCACATCCATTTACATCACATTCACATCTTATCACATCCATTCACATCTTATCACATCCACTCACATTGCATTCACATTGTAAGCACATTTAGTAGCTTTTTCTACTTCAATACCGATGATGGGACTTTTTCTAAATTTTTGCCAATTGCTTGGCCTAGTTAAAGGTACTTTTTCTCGATGGATATTTTCATATTCTTTCTCAAATTTCTCAAGTAAAATATATTCTATATTCTTCTTTTGATTAAATGATCATGGGATTTACAAAAATCAATTCTACCCATATTTCCCAATAAAATTAATAATGCTCAAAATTCCACTTTTGATAAATACTCATAACTTGAATTATGCTAAAAATTCCTCTTTTTCCATTTAATTTCTTGGATCTCAAATATTATGGAAATTCCTCTTTTTGTATTTAATTGACTGAATTCCACATGTCATGGGAATTCCTCTTTTATCATAAAATAAATTTATCTAAAATTTCTCTTTTCTTTAAAAAAAATATCCATTATTTCAAATATGTCAAGAATTCCACTTTTACCATTTAAATGATTGAATTCCAATTGTCATGGGAATTCCTCTTTTATCATTTGAATTTTCTCATGCATAAAATAAATTTATCTAAAAATTCTCTTTAAATAAAAAATATTCATTATTTTAATATACCAAAATTTCTCTTTTTTCATTTAATTACATGGATCTCCATTATCATGGGAATTTCTCTTTTTGCATAAAAAATAAAAATACCAAAAATTTCTCTTTTTTAATTAATTATTTATGCATAAATACTAAAAATTAGTTTTCCATGAATTTGATGAAAATCATTCTTTTAGCATAGGATGTCCAATCCTAGAATATGGTAGGAAGTCCTCTTTTCACATTATGCATAAAAATGAGCTATGTATTAATTTCTAAAAATTTTACCATAGCTTTGCTGCTATTATTGATAATTTTCTATATTTCTAGAAAGAATAAGACTTTGTAATACAATTATGATAGAAGAACTATCCTTAATAGTAAATCTAAATTATGGAATTAAATCATAAATTTACCATAATTTTATTAACATAAAAGCATAAAAGCCATTTTCTTAACCTCTAGCTTAACAAGCTTAGAGATTGATTTTGAATTAAGAATTTATCAATGAGAAGCATTCATTTGCTAAAGAATTAGTCATAGGAATGACTATTCTTTTGGAGAGAGAGATATACATAAAAAGCATCCTAATTAAGCATAAAGATTAACTTTTTTGTGATTAACATTAGAATTCTTATAGAAATCTTGATTTGCATTGAAAACAATTAATTTGAAACTTCTCAAGCTTGAGAGGGGTTGAGAAGTGAAATCTTTTGAGAATATTAATGAAAACCATGAAATTACTTCTTACCTCTAAATTTGGCTTGCTTCTTTATCTTAGAAGGAAGCCCCAACCAATCAATTGGTTTACTATGTTGAGAAGAAATCTCCAAGGATTCCAATCTCTCCAAAAGTAGAGGATTTTTAAGGGATAATAGAAAATATCATTATTTTAATATAATACTGGCATGGTATAGTTCATAGATTTTTTTATAAAAGACTAAGGATCTATTTATAGGTGCGGAAGACCACTAACCAAGTCCAACTGGGTTCTAGAATTTTTCAAGTTCAGTTTGACTCAATTTGGACAAGATTTGGATCAGTTTGGCTCCCTTTTTTATTTGGTTTAATCTAGGAGAGAGAAGAGATAAAAATATCATTTTTTTTTTGAATTGAAAACTCATCCACATGTGTGAATTAGGTGCCTACCTCAAGAGTACCCCTCTCCTTACCAAGGTGTCAAAAATGCATCATCATTCTAAAATATCTCATTTTTTTAGTAATATATCATAGTTTTTAACTAATAAACTTGTACTCAGCCAACTCATCATCTTATGTGAGCATTTACTCATTTTTGGGTATTTTATTTTATTCTTTGGATTTATCTCATCCCAACACTTGAATTAATTCAATTGGCCCATTGGAACCTTAATTGGACCAACCATAATCCAAAAATTTCTGAAAATGTAGACCCTTAGGCTAAGGTCCTTTATACACATTTTCAATTAATTCCAAGTGCACATTGGAAAGTTCTTTTTGAATTTCTGTTTCAGGGAAATCCATTTTAGACACTAGGAGGATTTTCATATCCAAAGATATCTTAATTTAGGATTATCTCTCTCTAGAGTTTTTCTCTCTCTAGGCCAAAACAGGGTAAAACAAGATCGTTCTTCCATTTCAGAGAGGGGAATAATTTCAAGAACAAAAGGGGAGGTTCTTACACTGTAAGATCCCTGTCCCCACCGCGCAACAAATTCAGGGGTGCTAGCAGCAGAAGTAGCACTTCTTGCGCGGGGTAGGGTCCCACACTCGAGGCCTCGTCCACGGATATCCGGACAAGAGACTAATCCATCCGTTTTTCCAAAATCAAACCTCGAAAAACTTCCTTTGCTCGGAAAGCACGGGCAATTCCACCAGGATAACTTTTCCCTAATGTAGTCAAAAGCCTTAACTAACTGATCTCATCTGACCGAACCCATAAGTCCCATAGTCAGATCAGGGAAAAAGACTGTACTTGGATCATAGAGACCAACGCTTTTTTCCTCATTGAGATGCACAGCTGTTGATTCTTTTCCATAGAACAATTTTTGTCTGGAATTTACTTCATCTATCGAACTAAACAGAAATTGAGTCTCGATTTACGGATCCATCAGTCCAGCCTAACCCCATCCAATCCCATGGGTTAGCCAACCGCCCAACCACTGTAGTGATGGGATCCAATTAGGAATTTGGTTAGGTTTTGTCCCAGGTACCAGGGAAAAGAGTTCCTAGGTCCCCTAGCCGGATGTTCATGCAAACATAAAACTAATCACACCACTTACACACCCAATATGAAATTGCCTTTTTTCTTAGCATCAGCTATCTTTAAAACAATCCTTTAAAGAAACCATTGTGTCACTGATCACAATCCTCAAAATCCTTGGTTGACTCCTTATTTCCAATCATTCCTTCATCGGTGTACTTATGGCATCATTGGCAACCAGAACATTCACCACCTGTTCACACAGGGGCCTTTTCGATAGTTCCTAGCTCATGGTAATCGGTAATATATTCACATAACAAAATGGAATCTCCGTGGAAGATTAGCAAGATCAACCAACAGATCCATATAAAAGAGTCATGGACTCATCCGTTGAGGACCAGCAAGGTCAATCAACCAGATCCATACTCGGTTTCAGAAAACAACTCTTACTCCTTGATTTAATATCTTCCATGATGCACGTGTGGGTATCTTCGGCGACCCAAAGCCCGAGCACCGTATGGTCAGCACCCTCTAGGATCCTTCGCAAGTCACCTAGCGCTTCACTCATAGGCCGCTTCCTTAATCCCTCATCCACTGTACCGGAAGCTCGCCATTTAAATCGAACCGAGGCTGGTCAAGACCTTGGCCGACCATGCTACGTGCGAGACGTCCTCCGTTGACTCTCCGTCAGCTGTTGTAACTTTATCAGTTAGGTCTCCATGACCTTATTCACAAGACGGTCAAAATGCTTCCCCAGCATTCTTGACATAAAACAGTCATTTACAAACAGGTCACAAATTCAATTTCTATAATGAACTCTCATCTTTCCACATTATCCCTCATCAGTCCACATTACTTATTCCACATTCCATTCATATGTGTACTCATTCTCATCCAATCACATCATTTTCCATCTCAACACCTCAGATCTTCATCTTATGTGAGCATTTACTCATTTTTTGGTATTTTCTTTTATTTCTTTGGATTTATCTCATCCCAACACTTGGATTCAAGGGACTGAAGTTGGAAAAGGCAATGTTTAGCTAATGAAAGGTCGAGCTAAAGTTGGAAGTTCAGACACCACTTCAGCCTATATAACCATGAACACCATATTGGGGAATATGGGAATTTCTCACAAGTTTGGGACACGTGGTCAAAAGTTTGGATTAACCATAACTAGAATACCACTAATCCAAAATGAGCGCTTTATAGCTCTTTAGATTCCATTTTTCAAGCGCTTTCCAACGATAGGTCATATGATAGGGTTTTGAGAAACTTACAAACATGTTATCCATGTCCCCTTTTTTAAGTATTCAAAAATGGAAATTGGGAAATTCCCAAATTCACTAATATGGTGTTCATGAGTTTAGGGTCTATTTTGGATATGGTTGGGTGGATAATCAAAGTACTAGTCTTACAAGTCCTCAGGCTTATAATGCAAGGAACATTACATTGGTATCAGAGCCAAGTTCTTTCTCTTCCATGTTTCATTGAGCTACTCATTGCTAACTCTAATCTCTACTCCTTAATCTCTTTTCTATCCATTTCCATAAGCTAATACCTATATTTCACAAATATTCTCCATACAAAATAATTCTTACCTGATAAATTGGACATACTTTTGAGTTCTACATGGAGAAACTGGAGTACAAGATAACCTTGAAGGATCTTTGAAGCAAATATCAACAAGGAGGAATCAATGGAATTGTTATTCACATCATTGGAGGGGATAATTCAAAATTACCCAACCAAGTAAGGTCATTGTGTTGCAATGTTTTTTGATTTGTAAGAAATTTTGCATTTTGCTTAATGTTTGAGTAAATGGCTCCTCAAGGTGGGAAGGATGAAAATGATGAGAAGGGGAAAAACCTAATTTTCTCTTTCCACATGGAATAGGATATTACAAAACCAAATGAAATAGATATGCAAGATTTAGACCTTAATGATTATAAGGATATGGAAATAAAGGAAATAAAAGAGAAAATATCAAATATAGAAAATAAACTTGAGAAAATGATGGGTCTTCTTAGCTCCTTAATGGGAGGGGAAGGATTGGGAGTAAAAGAAATATCAAAAAAATAACATTGGTGAGGGAAGGGAAAAATCTCTAGAAAAAGCGTTGAATGAAACCATAATTGAAGAGGGTCCCAAATCTAGAGACCAGGGTATGGTATTCAAAGATTTAAAGGCACCCACATTTAGTGGAGAAGAGAAGGAGAGAAATAAAGATTTGGTGCATATTTTTCTATAAAAATGGCAAGATTTGCATCTTTTAAGAAATGTGCCTGATTGTAACTGCCCCATTGAAGCTAGTATATCCTTACAAGGCAAAGCTTATGTAAAATCCTGTATTTTCTTATCCGTGAGAACCTTCCCTTAAGATATATATATTTATTTAAAATCCTGTATTTCTTATCCGTGAGAACCTTCCCTTAAGATATATATATTTATTTAAAACAAATTACAAAAGAGATCAGCCCGTTCTAACGATACACACTCCCCTCCTTGTCTTTTTCTCCCTTGCAGGCTTGCTGCGTAGACTACACTTATCCCCTCCTCACGTTATCCAATGCCTGAACTCTTTGCCTATCTCGATGATGGCCACATAAATTGTTCATCGTCGTCTTCTTTCCACTAGCTAGCCACATCATGTCCTCTCCCATTTATCTCTTCTCCCACCGGCCAGTGCGTAGACACTTTCTTCATCATCTTCTCCCTCCATGCATAATGACGGTGTTGACCTCTCTCTCTCTCTCTCTCTCTCTCTCTCTCTCTCTCTCTCTCTCTCTGTCTCTCTCTCACGCATACATGCTTTGCCCCCCCCCCCCCCCTCTCACTCCTATAAAACCATCCCCCCTGCCATCTCAAAAGAAACACCCCCCTAATGCTTCCCTCACTCCCTTGTACCTCTTCTCTAGATTACCCTTGTGCTTTTTACTCACCATCAAAACTCACCCCCTATCTCTCGTCTCCTCATTACTCAACCACCCCCTCAACTACTCGTAGCTCACCGTCGTAACCCTCTCTCTCGCTCCCGCGTCTCTTCGCCTAGCTTGCAACCGCTCCCCCTTTGTCACTCACCTTCTGTAAACCCACTCGCAAAGCAACAATAGTGCCTCACTCTTTTTCCCACCTTCACTCACTCCCCCCCCTCCTCTTAGCAAGGGACACTCACACGTCAGCCACCTCTTGGTTCCTTCTTCATACCTTCCCGCACAACACATTTTGTCTCATGACTCCTATCAACTATCTCCCCCTTCACAATGTTTCCCTCTCCACCTCATGCCTTATCATCGAGGCTATGTATCCATCATTTTTACCACTACCTCTCGTTGCACACTATTGGTTTAGGTGATTCCATATTTGGCCATCCCTTGTACCATCCATTTCATGCCATAATGTCACCTCACGGGTGAACCATCTTCTCGCCTCAATCACCTTAGACATCTCACTATTCCTAGACCTCACGACTTCCATTGGTCAATATCCTCTCCCTCCCCATGCCTTAGCCCACGATGCCACCTCACCACCTCCTGGCCTTCTATCAGATCACACGCTTCTCGAACGACAATTTATCTTATGAGCTTCACCTTCCGTTCAATAGCCACCTCTCATCTTATTGCAACTACCACTTCCTAACCTCATGCCCACCAGCCAACTCATCTTATTGCAACTACCACTTCCTAACCTCAACATCCTCTCCCTCCCCATGCCTTAGCCCACGACGCCACCTCACCACCTCTTGGCCTTCTATCAGATCACACGCTTCTCGAACGATAATTTATCTTATGAGCTTTACCTTCCGTACAATAGCCACCTCTCATCTTGTTGCAACTACCACTTCCTAACCTCATGCCCACCACCCAACTCCAGACAATGTAGAAAGGCTAGGCAATGCATTAGACAAGATAAAATTATGTGCCAAACTCAAGGTAAACGGTGGGAGGCAGTCAACCTTACATAGTGACGAGACCAGTTGGTTCTCGACGAGATGAAATATGGGTTAGTAAAGGATAAGGTATAAGATGGGGTGATGTGAAAAAGATGAGATAAAAGATAGACTACGCCCTGTGAACATATAATATGAATGTAGATTATCATCTACTGCTTGGATTCAGGTTATCCATCTTCATTCTCTCTTCGTTTCTATTCAAAACTGCAAGTAAGTCAATCTTAACTCAAAATCTTTTAGTTCACTACTTGGGATCATAGTTTAAACTGATTTTGATGAGGACTTGAGCTTATTGATAAAATGATACAAAATGTGATTTTCACCCTCGTGAATTGTCTTAGGTTATGACCAAATTCGGAATAGTGATAAAAAATTGGTCTGTCCATCACAAGATAGGACTTTCTTCCTTCCATGAGTTAATATGAATTCCCAAGACCTAGGATTTAATTTGGTAATGCCAATGTTCCCAACTGTGTCTCGACTTCATTTGAGTACTAGGATAAGATCTTAATTATTAACCATTGATTAAAAATTAGGATTGTTAATTATAGAAAGATGATTTTTTTTATTAGAAAGGTGATTTCCTTATGTGGAATTTCTTATGTTGGTGTCATAAAGATGTTGATAGAACATGGTCTCAAAATGTGAATGATGATGAAAGATCCCTGCCCCCTTTGCGCATCGAATTCTGGGGTGCTAGCAGCGGAAGTAGCAACTTCTTGCACAGGAGGGTAGAGCTTCCCACTTGGGGCCTCGCCCACGAATGTCCGGACAAGAGACTAATCCCTCGATTCTTCCAAAATGGAACCCGAAAAAACTTCCCTCGCCCAAAAGAAAGGCATAGACGATTCCTCCATGAACATTATTCTAACGTAGTCAAGAGCCTTGATTACCCTTTTGCATTTCGATCGAACCCGCGGGTCACATGCTTGGATCAAGGGAGGAGCTTGCACTTGGATCATAGAGACCAACGCTTTTTTCCCCGTCAAGAGGCACAACCATTGATTCTTTTCCATAGAACAAGGATTATTTATGATTTACGTAAACTATCGTAACTTGAACAGAATTGAATTTTATTATAGGAATCCATCAGTCCAGCCTCAGTCCCATGGGTTAGCCAACCACCCAACCACTGTATTGATAGGATCCATTATAAAAATTTGGTTATGTTTTGTCCCGGGTACCAGGGAAAAGAGTTCCCAGGCCCCCTAGCCGGCACTCAAGCAAATTACAAAATAGATACACCACTTACGCACCCAATATGAAATTGCCTTTTTCACAGATTTAGTTCTCTTTAAAACAGAGTTGGAACGAAACTACAATGTTTCCCATCATGATCCTCAATATTTCATTTCCCAGTCCAATTTCCAATCATTTCTTCCTCGACGTACCTATGGCATCATTGGCAACTAGAATGCTCACCACCTGCTCACACAGGGGCCTTTTCAATAGTCCCTAGCCCATAGTACTTAGGAATATAATCACATAAAATCTATATGGACTCTCTGTTGAAGATCAACTAGATCAAACAACAAGATCCATGTAAAAGAGCCATGAACTCATCCGTTGAAGACCAACAAGGCCAATCAACCAGATCCATGCCCGTGTTCAGAAAACAACTCCGACTCATTTTCTTCCCCAACGCACGCGTGGGTATCCTGGGCGACCCCCAGAGCCCGAGCACTGTATGGTCAGCACCCTCTAAGTTCCTTCGCATGTGACCTAGCGCTTCACTCATAGGCCGCTTCCTTGGTCCCTCATCCACCGTACCGGAAGCTCACCATTTTAATCAAACTGAGGCTGGTCAAGACCTTGGTCAATATTGCCACACGAGACGTCCTTTATTGACTCTTCGTCAGCTGTTGTTGCTGCAACCTTTTCACTTAGGTCCTCAAGACCTTATTTGACAAGATAGTCAAAATGCTTCCCCAGCATTATTGACATAAAACAATCTTTAAAAACAAGTCTCAATTACAGTTTCTAACAAACTCCCATCTTTCCACATCATTCCACGTCATTTTTTATCTTTCCACATTCTTCTACATCAATTCACATCGCATCATTCCACATCCATTTACATTGTCCTACATCCATTCACATCCATTTACATCATTCCTCATCCATTCTCATCATCCTACATCCATTCACATTATATCACATCATCCTACATCCATTCACATCATTCATACATCCATTCACATCATTCCTACATCCATTCACATCATTCCTACATCTATTCACACCCATTCACATCATTCCTACATCCATTCCTACATCCACTCACATCCATTCACATCATTCCTTATCCATTCACATCATTCCTACATCTACTCACATCCATTCACATCATTCTTACATCCATTCACATCATTCCTACATCCATTCACATCATTCCTATATCCATTCTCATCCATTCACATCATTCCTACATCCATTCACATTCATTCGCATTATTCCTACATCCATTTACATTCATTCCTACATCCATTCACATTTATTCGCATTATTCCTACATCCATTCACATCATTCCTACATCCATTCACATCCATTCTCAAATTTCTTAAAATAAAATATGCTCAATATTCTTCTTTTTGAACAAAAGATTCATGGGATTTACAAAATCAATTATACCATATTTACTCTTTTAGTATAAATACTAATCCATTTATCTAAATAAATTATTTCCATAATTCTCATAAATGGAATGATTCTATAATATTTGTGTATTACCTTCTTTATTTTTTTGACTATTGAATAATGCTGAAAACTTCACTTTTAGCATAAAATTTATTTATGCATGTACATATATAAAGATAAATATAGCAAAAATTTCTCTTTTGCCATAGCTTCGCTGCTGCAACTTCTGAGAATGTTCAATTTTCTAACTTTAAATAAATACTCCTAATTGAACTATGAGAAGAACTCCTCTTTTAAACTAAAATTTATTTATACATACATAACATAATTAGAATCATAATTATAAGCATAATTATAATTAAATCTCTTGATTATTCTTAAATATCCATTCCTCATTTCCAAAAATGTTAGCATAACCCTCTTTCAACTTAAAATGAATTAATATGATTTTTCTCAAGCTTAAAGAAATTAATCATCATTTTTAACTAGATTAAAATTATAAAAATACCTAATCTTTTTCTCTAGCTTGTCAAGCCTAGAGTTTTGTTTAAGATAATGAGTTTATCATTAAGAACCATCCTTCTAATAAGGATCTAACCATAAAAAATGATTAATCTTTCCAAAAAGAGAGATTTACTAATAAAATACTATAATTAAGCATAAAGATTAGTATTAAATCATTTAAACATCATGAATCATTAGAAAGCTTGATTTCAAGAAAAAACCATTTAATTGAGAGATTCCCAAGCATTAGAGGGGTTGGGAAGGAGATAACCATTGAGAAAGATAGAAAAACCATTGGATTAAGGCTTACCTTTGATTTTGTCTTGATTCTTTAAAGAAAGAAGTGAAGCCCACAAAGCAAGCTTTGGCCACCAAGATGGGGAGGGTAATCTCCAAGAGAGGATGGAGAATCGTGAAGCTCCAAAGCTTCCAAAAGTAGAGGCAAAATAGAGGGATAATAGAATTACACTAAAATGAAGATAATACTGGCATGTAATTACTCAAAGATGAAAATACAAAGGAATGAGGGTCTATTTATAGGTGAGGGAGGTCACTAACCAAGTCTAACTGGGATATAGAGGCTTCCAGCTTCAGTTTGACTCTCCATTTTGGACAAGTTTTGGACCCGTTTAGCTCACTTTTTGATCCAGTTTGCAAGAGGAGAGAGGAGAGATAAAAATATCTCATTTTTTAATTAAAAATGAAAGATAATGATGAAAAAAAGGTGCCTCCTTCATGAGTCTTTTCCCTCCTTACTGAGGTGTCAAAATTTGATTTTTTTACTAATAAACCTTAATTTTTAACTAATAAACCCAGTACTTGGTCAACTCTTCATCTTATGTGAGCATTTACTCATTTTTAGGGGATTTTATTTTATTATTTATATTTTTTCATCCCAACAATTGGATTAATCCTATTGGCCCTTTGGAACCTTATTTGGACCTTAATCAAAAATTTCTGAAAATGTGGACCCTTAGGCTAAGGTCTCTTATACACATATTCAATTAATTTCTAATGCACATTGGAAAATTCTTTTTGAACTTTTGTTTCAAGGAAATTCATCTTAAGTATAAGGAGAAACTTTGTATCTAAAAATATCTCAATTTTATATTATCTCTCTCTAGAACATTTTCTCTCTCTAGGCCAAAAACAAGGGAAAATAATATTTTCTTGCATTATGAAATAGGGGATGATTACAGAAACTGAAGGGGAGGTTTTGACACCTTTACATCTCAAAAGTTGGAGGGAGGAATCTTACAGAGATGATACTGATAAATTTGTGAACTAGGGAACTTCCCCCTAAGGTAACCATTGCAACTACATCGGTTTGGGGCAACCAATCTAATGTGATCCATTTAGTGATCAGTTTGGGGAAACCGGGTACTCCCCACCCGGGGTAACTGACTCTGGAAATTCTTAGAGATCACGGGAACAGCCTTCATTGGGTAACCCACAATGGAGCGGGGCAAGGGTTCTTTCTAGTAGGTACAAGACTCAGCTGGAAAGGTCTTCCATAGCAAGAAGAGGGTGAAGGGACACTTCTCATTCTACTATGCAAGTGATTTTTTCCTCGATGGTTGTAAGCTCTAGATTATTTTGTGACTCCGTGAGCCAAGGGATCAGAGATGGATGAAACTGAGGACACTAAGGGTTTGAAATTATAGTTAATCTTATGATGAATTTCTTTCTGTGTAGGGATGACTTGATTGGAAAAGAATTCATTCATTAAGGGATAAAGGAGCCTGTGCACAATGATAATTAAATGAATCATGTTGTAACTTGCATCGGTGAAACAATGTGCCTAATAATTTAGGTAAACCTCATTATTAGATGAACGGTTCTAGTAACTAGGAAAAGCGGGTGGTTGGGTGGACCTGATGAGTCAGGTGTTTCCTTACAAGAAACTAGAAATTGAAAAGAGATCCTTAACATATTCAGTAGGACCCCCAAATTTATGGAGATTGCTTATAAATTGTATCGTCCAAGAGCGGCACCGATGAGATATCTCTGACAATGGGTTGGGATAGTGAGATGCCTCCTTATCCTTGGTGACGAAATGGGCAATATCATACAGCTTATAAGTGGTGGATGAGTTTAGCGGAAGCTAGGCAAGTACTCAATTATTGGGATTCATTCAAGGAATTATTCTTAAAGGAATATCTTCCTGAAAATGAAGAAGATCAAAATTGGGAGGAGTGGGATGATTGTTCTATGAAACAAAAGAATTTAAATCTCACTCAACATATAGCTTGCATAGAGAAATTATCTTAAAAATTAAAGGTATAGACAATTTTTAAAAAATAAGAGGCTTCATTAGAGGCTTGAAAAGGGAATACAAGAAGGAAGTTCACTCCAAATAGCCAAAAAATTTAGATGAGGCTATAAGATTTGCAAAACTATTTTGACGATACCATGGGTAATGGTAATTGTAAAGAAAAAGATAAGAATTTTTCATATAAGCCTCATGGAGATAATTTTGGCTTTCAAAAAAGAAAGGGTTTTTTCCTTAAAAATGAAGAACCATCAAAAGAGCAAAAAGCCAATCCTAGTAAGTTTCTAAAAAGCAAGATTTTGAGAGAGCAGTTAAAGAAAAGCTTTGTTTTTCTTATCTTAAGCCAGGAAATGATAAAAATCATTGTTCTAAGTCCAAGGACAAGAACTTACTAGGAATGGTAATGATAAACCTCAAGGAAAATGTGAAAAAATCTATGTTGGAACCATCATTTGGACCACATGATTTGGTTCAAGCGCGCATGGAAATATTAAGGATAAAAAAGTTATAATCCTCATACTTGATACGGCCACACACAAGTTTTTAAATTACAACTTGGTTAAGAAACTTAAGTTGCCTCAAGTCCCAAGCTCTCATTAGTATATAGTATCATTAGAGAGCACCAGGCTCTGATACCATGTTGAAAAACAGGTAGAGGGAGAGGAGACACACACACAGGAGTAAACCCTAATGTATATTGCAAACCCTAACTATAGAGGGAAGCCATCTCCCTTCTCACACAATGCATAAAGCCATAATCCATAATACACAACACACACTATGTGTTGTGTCCACACTCAGCTAACCCTAGCCAATGTCCACACACTATGACCAGCTGGACACAGTCATTTATGTCTCACACATGTTCCTACCTAACATGCCAGCACATAGCACAGCTGGCACACGCTGACATCGAGCTTGAATCTCAACATGCCCTTGGGGAGTGTTAAGAAGCCCAAATGCTATTGCCAATTTCTATGCATGATCACATAACACAACTTCCTTGCACTCATTTTTTGCAAGCTTTCCATTGGAGCTTGGAAGCGGTAATGTATTGTGAAAATGGATGCAAATCTGACAAAGAAAATGTATCTGGCAAATGGGAATGTATTGGCAACTCATGTGCAAGCCCTACAATGAAATTGGAGCAAGTATGATGCATTTGAGTGATTAAAAATTACTGTTTTTGAAGCTCTCACAAAACAAAGAAAAAGAGTCACTTGGTGGATGAAATTAGAGCTAGTTTTTGGCAAAAATCAATCAATTGATGGGTTGTACAAATGCCTTGGAGTGTTAAGAAACTACATATGCTTTCAATTACTACTACAATCCTTCCAAATTCCCTCTACAGCAGGCGACGCAGATCATACAGGGAAACAGAGAACTTTTTCATACTTTTTTGATAAGTGGAGGCCAAATTCCACTTGTGTGGTTAATTAAATCCAAACTTTGCTTAGAAATTGGGTAATACACAAACCCAAGGAGGTTGCTACATGATTGGTTGGAGAAATTATGACTTATGGAGCTAGAAATAAGCTGATTAAACAGGCTGTCTACTGTGATTAGTGAAACAAAGTGTGATTAATCAACTAATTACTCTCTCATCTTAAACAATTGGTCTAATTCCTTTTACATGGAGTTAGTGGACATCATTGCTAAGCTAATGAATGCCTAGTCTCTCAATTTGGACAAGCATTGAAGAAATTAGAGCAATTCTACTACTGGTTTTACTGGTTTTTCTGGTTTTTTCTCAAAACAGAGAAGGGGGTTTGACAAAATTGTTATGTACGCACCTTGGTTGGTGTTGATATGCAACATTGAGCATGTTTAGGTGTCAATGAAAGTTATCCACACTTGATTGAACCACTACATTGCAATTTGGACCCTTGAAAAGCGTGCCAAAACAGGGTACCTTGGACTGCGTATACCAGTTCATTTTGGATGCAATCAGTTTGATTTTCTACATCAAAAGTGAAGTTTGTTGAGTACTTTGGAGTATCTGGAACACTCATTAAAGTGTGGTTGAGCTAAGGAAGGCTCATTTACAGATTTGGACGTGTGTAGAAGGTGCATTTGCATTAAGTAAATATGTCGGACAATCGAGTATAAATTGTGGGTGAAAAATTGGATAGGAAGAACTTCCAGGCATGGAAGTACAGGATCAAAAGTTTTCTGAAGGGAAAAGGTTTTTGGAATCTTATTATAGGTGCAGAGTCAGAGCCAAAACTACCCCAACAACCTACACAGCAATAAGTTATAGCTCACAAGCAATGGTCAGAAAGAGCATACAAAGTTTTGCATTATCTGTCTATATGTATCTCGGATGCTATACTCATACATATACATGATGCTGAGAATACCAAGGATGCATGGGATACATTGGTAAAGCTGTTACAGACACTAGTGCTCGCAAGACTCAGTTGGCGACAACGGATTCATAATGTGAAATGGAAAGGAAGGAGAATCCATGATTATGTACAAGAGATAAAGAAGTATGTAGATGCATTGGCAACAATCAATGCCCCCATGCCTGATGATGATTTGGTAGACATTACCTTGCATGGTCTTGGCAAGGAGTATAAGTCTTTTGATACATCCATCTCGGTTCGGAGTACATGTTTACCAGACTTTGATAAAATGGTTTCACTCTTGCTTGTTGAGGACTCCTTTCATGATGCATACTACTAGCCATGATGATAATGGCAGAAATCACGCTTTCTATTCACAAAGAGGATCTAGAGGCAGGGGGAGATTTGCATCACGTGGCCGTGGTAATGGTGGTTGTGGATGGCAGGATAGGTCACCACAACAAAATTTTCAGCCTACATACGGTGCTCGAGGTGTTCATGGATATACACCTCAAAGAGGCAGAGGTAATCCTCGTGGGTAGAGGACGTTGGCAAGGCCACATCTATGCAAAATGTGGAATGCCATTACTATGGGAAATTTGGTCATATCGCACGTGATTGTTTCCGCAAACAAAATGATTTGAGAGGGGGTAGAGCACAACATGGTGGACATTATGCACAACATGGTGGAAATTATGCATCAAGCAGTAATGATGGCAACGCAAATCACTTGTTTGCCATGAAACATGTTGTGGGATCTATGATGACAAATGCTGAAAGTGATGACACTTGGTATATGGACTCTGGAGCATCAAACCATATGACTTATCATGGTGAATGGTTTGAGCATATGAAGCCTATGGATGTGAAAGGTTATGTGGAGACAGGAGATGATACCCAGCATGCCATCACACATGTTGGAAGTGTACCATTGGTTATGCACAATGGTGAAACAAAGTCTATGGCAGATGTCTTGTATGTGCCTTCTCTTACAAAAAGTTTGGCCTCAGTTGGTCAAATGGTAGAACAGGGATTACACGTTCGTTTCAACGAGCATGGTTGCTTCGTTGAGGATTTCAAAAATGGATGTAGAGTCATTGCCAAAGGTAAGAAAGAAGGCAGGTTATTTAAGTTGGATGCTGGGATTCCTGAGTTGAAATCAACCATGTTCTCTAAAAGCCGAAATGTGGTACAGGACATTGACATGTGGCATAAGAGGATTGGTCATGTGAATATACAAAGGTTAAAGAACATGCAGGCAAGAGGCATTGTTAGTGGGCTGCCTAGATTCAAGTATGATGGGAATATGCATGTTTGTGATGCCCTCGGGGGGGTCACTCGTATAAATATGTAAGTATCACGTGGGTTCAACAGAAGGACATTTTAAATATTTAAAACTTACAGAAATATATTTACAGAGGGGATTTATTTATTGTATTTGTAAAAAAATTTACAGATTTGAATAGGAAAGGATACATTATATTCACTAAAAAATTCACAGATAAGGGACTTTTTAAATAGGCCTTGAACGCACGTGATATAGAGGATTTACATATAGTGACCCCCCCGAGGTGATGCCTGTCAGTTTGGAAAGCAAGCGAGGTTGCCGTTTCCTAGAGAAGGCAACATGAGTAGCAGGCCACTTGAAATAGTTCATAGCAATGTATGGGGTCCTGCACAAAACCCATCCATTAAAGGCAGTTTATATTATATGACATTCATTGATGATTTCAGCAGAATGACTTGGATTTACTTTCTCATAGGGAAAAGTGAGGTGTTGGGAAAGTTTATGGACTTCAAAGCTTTTGCAGAGAAGCAATATGGCTCTTGGATAAAATGTTTGAGGACAGATGGAGGTCGTGAATACACCTCACATGCTTTTGAGCATTTCTTGAGAAAGCATGGTATAAGAAGACAATTAACTTGCAGGTATACACCTCAGCAAAATGGTGTTGCGGAGAGAAAGAATAGAGTCATTTGTGAAGTGGCCAGGGCAATTCTCAATGAAAAGAGCATGCCAGATTATTATTGGGTAGAAGCATGTGCTACCATGGTGTATATACTTAATAAGACATCCACAGTAGCCATACATGGAAGTACGCCAGAGATGCGGCTTACAGGTTTTAGGCTAGACATTGGACACCTCAAAGTGTTTGGATGCATAACTTATGTACATGTGCCTGACGAGAGAAGGCCATTCTTCCTTAAATATAAAAGCGAATGGTAGTGGTTCTATTATCCCCTTCAAGGTGGTAGGAGGCCTTGACAATAGCACCAGTGCCATTCTTCCTTGAATGTAAGGGAGAATTGCAGTGGTGCCATTCCCCCCTTTTGAAGGTGATGGGAGGCCTTGAGAATGGCAACACTCCCATTATTCCTTGAATGTAAGAGAGAATGGCAGTGGTGCCATATCCCCTTCAAGGTGATGTGACAGGCCTTGAGAATGGCACCACTGCCATTTTTCATCAAAGAACTTAAGGGAGAATGGTAGTTGTGCCATTCTCCCCTTTAAAGTCATGGGATGGAAGGCCTTTAGACTAGTCGTGGTGCAATTCTCCCCTTTAACGTGATAAGTGGCCCTTAGAATGGTTTCTCCACTTCAATCAAAATGATGGGATGCCTAAGAATAGAACCACTACCATTCTTTCTTGAATGTAAGAGAGGTAGGCAATGGTGCCATTCCCCCAGGCTTAAAGGTGATGGCATGCCTTGAGAATGGCACTAGTGCCATTCTTCCTGGGGAGAATGGCAATGGTGTCATTCTCCCCTTCAAGGTGACGGGAAGCCTTGAGAATGGCACCAGTGCCATTCTTCCATGAATTTTAGGGAGAATGGTAGTGGTTCTATTCTTCCATTTAAGATGGTAGTATGGGAGGCCTAGAGAATGACAGTGGTCCCATTCTCCCCTTTAGTCAAGGTGATGGTGGGAGGCCTCGAGAATGGCATCACTGCTATTATTCCTTGAATGCAAGGGAGAATGATAGTGAGGCCATTCCCCCCTTCAAGGTGATGGAAGGCCTTGAGAATGGTACCACTACCATTCACCCCTTCAAGGGATTGGATGGGAGGCCTTGAGAACAACACCACTCCCATTCTTCCTTTAATGTAAGGGAGAATAGTAGTGGTGTCATTCACCCCTTCAAGGCAATTGGATGGGAGACCTTGAGAATCACAGCCACTGCCATTCTTCTTTGAATGGAACCACTGGAATGGTATTGGTGCCATTCTATCCGTCAAGATGATGGGATGGGAGACCTTGAGAATTGAAAGATCCCTGCCCCCTTCGCGTAATGAATTCAGGGGTGCTAGCAGCAGAAGTAGTACTTCTTGTGCAAGGCAGAGCCTCTCACTTGGGGTCTCACCACGGATATCTGGACAAGAGACTAATCCCTCAGTTCTTTCCAAAACCGAACCCGAAAAAACTTCCCTCGCCCAACAGACAGGCGATTCCTCTAGGATAATTTTATTCTAACGTAGTAAAGGTCATCACTAACCAAACTGATCCAACCCGGAAAAACTAAAGGTCATGGGGTCAGATCAAGGAAAAGACTTACACTTGGTTATGAACAAGGGGCACAGCCATTGATTCTTTTCCATAGAACAAGGGTTATCTGGGATTTACTTCAACTATCGTAACTTAACAAAATTGAGTCTCATTTTAGAGATCCATCAGTCCAGCCTAACCCCATCCAATCCTATGGGGGTTAGCCAACCGCCCAACCACTATAGTGATAGGATCCATTTAGAAATTTGGTTATGTTTTGCCCTGGGTACCAGGGAAAAGAGTTCCCAGGACCCCTAGCCGGCGCTTCAAGCAAACTTCAAGATAGTAACACCACTTACACACCCAATATGAAATTGCCTGTTTCCTAGATTCAGTTGTCTTTAAAACAATATTTTAATGAAACCATAGTATCACTGATCATAATCCTCCAAAATATCCAGGTTGAATTCTAGTTTCCAATCATTCCTTCATCGGTGTACCTATGGCATCATTGGCAACCAAAACACTCACCACCTGTTCACAGGGGCCTTTTCAATAGTTCCTAGCTCATAGTACCCGGAAATATATTCTCTTAAGAAAATCCAGATGGACTCTCCGCCGTTGAAGATCAGCAAGATCAACCAACAGATCCATATAAAAGAGCCATGGACTCATCCGTTGAGGACCAGCAACAAGGACAATCAACCAAATCCATGCCCAAGTTCAGAAAACAACCCTAACTCCTTGTTCTATTTTCTTCCTCAGCGCACGCATGGGTATCTTCGGTGACCCAGAGCCCGAGCACCATATGGTCAGCACCCTCTAGGCTCCTTCATAGGTCACCTAGCGCTTCACTCACATAGGCCGCTTCCTTGGTCCCTCATCCACCGTACCGAAAGCTCACCATTTATATCGAACATTTATATCAAACCGAGGCTGGTCAAGACCTCGACCGACCTTGCTATGCGAGACGTCCTCCGTTGACTCTCCATCAACTATTGCAACTTTATCACTTAGGTCTCCACGACCTCATTCACAAGATGGTCAAAATGCTTCCCCAGCATTCTTGACATAAAACAATCATTTAAAAATAGGTCATAAATACAGTTTCTATCGAACTCTCATCTTTCCACATTGTTCCACATCGTTTCTCGTTATTCCACATTCTTCTAAATCAATTCACTTTGCTTATTCCACATCCAGCCATATGTATTCCCATTGTCTTCATCCAATCACATCTCATCACATCTATCCACATCATATCATATTACATCTCATCACATCTATCCACATCACATCACATTCATCCACATCACATCTCATCATATCCAATTACATCTATTCAGATCCTCATCACATCACGTCACATCCATCCTCATCACATCTCATCCATTCACATCTACCCATATCCACATCACATCACATCTACCCATATCCACATCACATCACATCATATCCATTCACATCACATCTCATCTATTCACATCTACCCCAATCCACATCACATCACATCACATCCATTCACATCACATCTCATCCATTCACATCTACCTAAATCCACATCACATCACATCTCATCCACCTAGATCCACATCACATCTATCCACATCACATCTCATCCATTCACATCTACCTAGATCCACATTCATCCACCTTACATCTCATCCATCCATTCACATTACATCACATCCATTCACATTACATCACATCACAATCACATCTCATCACATCTCATCACATCCATTTAGATATCATCACATCACATTCACATCCATTCACATCTCATCGCATCTATTCAGATATCATCACATCACATTCACATCCATTCACATCGCATCGTATCCATTCACATCCATCACATTCACTGCATCCACATCACATCACATACATTCCATCCACATTACATCACGTCCACATCTATCCACATCGCATCTCATTCATTCCATCCACATTACATCACGTCTACATCTATCTACATCACATCTCATTCATTCCATCCGTATTACATCACATCACATCTATCCATATCTCATCACATCCATCCATATCTCATCTCATTCATCCACATCTATCCATTCATTCACATTCACATCTATCCACATCCATCCATTCACATCTCATCTCATTCATCTACATCTATCCATTCATTCACATTCACATCTATCCACATCCATCCATTCATTCACATGCACATCTATCCACATCCATCCATTCGTTCACATTCACATCTATCCACATCCATCCATTCATTCACATGCATATCCACATCCATCCATTCATTCACATGCATATCTATCACATCACATCTCATTCTCATCCATTTACATCACATCACATCCTTTCACATCTCATCACATCCACATCTATTTACATCACACCACATTCATTCTATCCATATCTATCCTTATCACCACATCACATTCATCCCATCACATATCACATTCATTCCATCCATATCACATCACATTCATTCCATCCACATTACATCATGTCCACATCTATCCACATCACATCTCATTAATTCCATCCATATTACATCACGTCCACATCTATCCACATCACATCTCATTCATTTGTCGATCCACATTACATCACATCCACATCTATCCATATCACATCTCATCCACATCTCATCACAATCACATCCACATCCATTTACATCAAATCACATCCCATCCACATCTCATCACATCCACATCCACATCACATCATATCTCATCCACATCCCATCACATTCACATCCGCATCCATTTACATCACATCTCATTCACATTTAGTACCGTTTTCTACTTTCGATACCATGGGACTTTTCTAAGTTTCTACCAATTGCTTGGCCTAGTTAAAGGTACTTTTTCTCGATGGATATTTTCATATTCTTTCTCAAGTGAAATATATTCAATATTCTTCTTTTTGAGTAAAAGATTCATGGAATTTACAAAAATCAATTCGACCCATATTTTCCAATAAAATTAATAATGCTCAAAATTCCACTTTTAATAAATACTCATAATTTGAATTATGCCAAAAATTTCTCTTTTACCATTTAATTTCTTGGATCTCAATTATCATGGGAATTCATCTTTTTGCATAAAATAAATTTACCAAAAATTTTTCTTTTACCATTTAATCACTTGGATCTCAAATATCATGGAAATTTCTCTTTTTGTATAAAAATAAATTTACCAAAAATTCCTTTTTTACCATTTAATTAGATCTCAAATATCATGGAAATTTCTCTTTTTGTATAAAAATAAGATATGTATTATCTTCTAAAAATTTTACCATAGCTTCGCTGCTGCTATTACCGATAATTCTTAAATTTTTCTAAAGAATAAAAACTTGTAATGGAAATATGATAGTAGTTCCTCTTTTATGCATGAGAAATTTCTAAAAATTTTACCATAGCTTTGCTGCTATTATTGATAATTTTCTATATTTCTAGAAAGAATAAGACTTTGTAATACAATTATGATAGAAGAACTATCCTTAATAGTAAATCCAAATTATGGAATTAAATCATAAATTTACCATAATTTTATTAACATAAAAGCATAAAAGCCATTTTCTTAACCTCTAGCTTAACAAGCTTAGAGATTGATTTTGAATTAAGAATTTATCAATGAGAAGCATTCATTTGCTAAAGAATTAGTCATAGGAATGACTATTCTTTTGGAGAGAGAGATATACATAAAAAGCATCCTAATTAAGCATAAAGATTAACTTTTTTGTGATTAACATTAGAATTCTTATAGAAATCTTGATTTGCATTGAAAACAATTAATTTGAAACTTCTCAAGCTTGCGAGGGGTTGAGAAGTGAAATCTTTTGAGAATATTAATGAAAACCATGAAATTACTTCTTACCTCTAAATTTGGCTTGCTTCTTTATCTTAGAAGGAAGCCCCAACCAATCAATTGGTTTACTATGTTGAGAAGAAATCTCCAAGGATTCCAATCTCTCCAAAAGTAGAGGATTTTTAAGGGATAATAGAAAATATCATTATTTTAATATAATACTGGCATGGTATAGTTCATAGATTTTTTATAAAAGACTAAGGATCTATTTATAGGTGCGGAAGACCACTAACCAAGTCCAACTGGGTTCTAGAATTTTTCAAGTTTAGTTTGACTCAATTTGGACAAGATTTGGATCAGTTTGGCTCCCTTTTTTATTTGGTTTAATCTAGGAGAGAGAAGAGATAAAAATATCATTTTTTTTTAATTGAAAACTCATCCACATGTGTGAATTAGGTGCCTACCTCAAGAGTACCCCTCTCCTTACCAAGGTGTCAAAAATGCATCATCATTCTAAAATATCTCATTTTTTTAGTAATATCTCATAGTTTTTAACTAATAAACTTGTACTCAGCCAACTCATCATCTTATGTGAGCATTTACTCATTTTTGGGTATTTTATTTTATTCTTTGGATTTATCTCATCCCAACACTTGAATTAATCCAATTGGCCCATTGGAACCTTAATTGGACCAACCATAATCCAAAAATTTCTGAAAATGTAGACCCTTAGGCTAAGGTCCTTTATACACATTTTCAATTAATTCCAAGTGCACATTGGAAAGTTCTTTTTGAATTTCTGTTTCAGGGAAATCCATTTTAGACACTAGGAGGATTTTTATATCCAAAGATATCTTAATTTAGGATTATCTCTCTCTAGAGTTTTTCTCTCTCTAGGCCAAAACAGGGTAAAACAAGATCTTTCTTCCATTTCAGAGAGGGGAATAATTTCAAGAACAAAAGGGGAGGTTCTTACACTGTAAGATCCCTGTCCCCACCGCGCAACAAATTCAGGGGTGCTAGCAACGGAAGTAGCACTTCTTGCGCGGGGCAGGGTCCCACACTCGAGGCCTCGTCCACGGATATCCGGACAAGAGACTAATCCATCCGTTTTTCCAAAATCGAACCTGGAAAAACTTCCTTTGCTCGGAAAGCACGGGCGATTCCACCAGGATAACTTTTCCCTAATGTAGTCAAAAGCCTTAACTAACTGATCTCATCTGACCGAACCCGTAAGTCCCATAGTCAGATCAGGGAAAAAGACTGTACTTGGATCATAGAGACCAACGCTTTTTTCCTCATTGAGATGCACAGCTATTGATTCTTTTCCATAGAACAATTTTTGTCTAGAATTTACTTCATCTATCGAACTAAACAGAAATTGAGTCTCGATTTACGGATCCATCAGTCCAGCCTAACCCCATCCAATCCCATGGGTTAGCCAACCGCCCAACCACTGTAGTGATGGGATCCAATTAGGAATTTGGTTAGGTTTTGTCCCAGGTACCAGGGAAAAGAGTTCCTAGGTCCCCTAGCCGGATGTTCATGCAAACATAAAACTAATCACACCACTTACACACCCAATATGAAATTGCCTTTTTTCTTAGCATCAGCTATCTTTAAAACAATCCTTTAAAGAAACCATTGTGTCACTGATCACAATCCTCAAAATCCTTGGTTGACTCCTTATTTCCAATCATTCCTTCATCGGTGTACTTATGGCATCATTGGCAACCAGAACATTCACCACCTGTTCACACAGGGGCCTTTTCGATAGTTCCTAGCTCATGGTAATCGGTAATATATTCACATAACAAAATGGAATCTCCGTGGAAGATTAGCAAGATCAACCAACAGATCCATATAAAAGAGTCATGGACTCATCCGTTGAGGACCAGCAAGGTCAATCAACCAGATCCATACTCGGTTTCAGAAAACAACTCTTACTCCTTGATTTAATATCTTCCATGATGCACGTGTGGGTATCTTCGGCGACCCAAAGCCCGAGCACCGTATGGTCAGCACCCTCTAGGATCCTTCGCAAGTCACCTAGCGCTTCACTCATAGGCCGCTTCCTTAATCCCTCATCCACCGTACCGGAAGCTCACCATTTAAATCGAACCGAGGCTGGTCAAGACCTTGGCCGACCATGCTACGTGCGAGACGTCCTCCGTTGACTCTCCGTCAGCTGTTGTAACTTTATCAGTTAGGTCTCCATGACCTTATTCACAAGACGGTCAAAATGCTTCCCCAGCATTCTTGACATAAAACAGTCATTTACAAACAGGTCACAAATTCAATTTCTATATTGAACTCTCATCTTTCCACATTATCCCTCATCAGTCCACATTACTTATTCCACATTCCATTCATATGTGTACTCATTCTCATCCAATCACATCATTTTCCATCTCAACACCTCAGATCTTCATCTTATGTGAGCATTTACTCATTTTTTGGTATTTTCTGTTATTTCTTTGGATTTATCTCATCCCAACACTTGGATTCAAGGGACTGAAGTTGGAAAAGGCAATGTTTAGCTAATGAAAGGTCGAGCTAAAGTTGGAAGTTCAGACACCACTTCAGCCTATATAACCATGAACACCATATTGGGGAATATGGGAATTTCTCACAAGTTTGGGACACGTGGTCAAAAGTTTGGATTAACCATAACTAGAACACCACTAATCCAAAATGAGCGCTTTATAGCTCTTTAGATTCCATTTTTCAAGCGCTTTCCAATGATAGGTCATATGATAGGGTTTTGAGAAACTTACAAACATGTTATCCATGTCCCCTTTTTTAAGTATTCAAAAATGGGAATTGGGAAATTCCCAAATTCACTAATATGGTGTTCATGAGTTTAGGGTCTATTTTGGATATGGTTGGGTGGATAATCAAAGTACTAGTCTTACAAGTCCTCAGGCTTATAATGCAAGGAACATTACATTGGTATCAGAGCCAAGTTCTTTCTCTTCCATGTTTCATTGAGCTACTCATTGCTAACTCTAATCTCTACTCCTTAATCTCTTTTCTATCCATTTCCATAAGCTAATACCTATATTTCACAAATATTCTCCATACAAAATAATTCTTACCTGATAAATTGGACATACTTTTGAGTTCTACATGGAGAAACTGGAGTACAAGATAACCTTGAAGGATCTTTGAAGCAAATATCAACAAGGAGGAATCAATGGAATTGTTATTCACATCATTGGAGGGGATAATTCAAAATTACCCAACCAAGTAAGGTCATTGTGTTGCAATGTTTTTTGATTTGTAAGAAATTTTGCATTTTGCTTAATGTTTGAGTAAATGGCTCCTCAAGGTGGGAAGGATGAAAATGATGAGAAGGGGAAAAACCTAATTTTCTCTTTCCACATGGAATAGGATATTACAAAACCAAATGAAATAGATATGCAAGATTTAGACCTTAATGATTATAAGGATATGGAAATAAAGGAAATAAAAGAGAAAATATCAAATATAGAAAATAAACTTGAGAAAATGATGGGTCTTCTTAGCTCCTTAATGGGAGGGGAAGGATTGGGAGTAAAAGAAATATCAAAAAAATAACATTGGTGAGGGAAGGGAAAAATCTCTAGAAAAAGCGTTGAATGAAACCATAATTGAAGAGGGTCCCAAATCTAGAGACCAGGGTATGGTATTCAAAGATTTAAAGGCACCCACATTTAGTGGAGAAGAGAAGGAGAGAAATAAAGATTTGGTGCATATTTTTCAATAAAAATGGCAAGATTTGCATCTTTTAAGAAATGTGCCTGATTGTAACTGCCCCATTGAAGCTAGTATATCCTTACAAGGCAAAGCTTATGTAAAATCCTGTATTTTCTTATCCGTGAGAACCTTCCCTTAAGATATATATATTTATTTAAAATCCTGTATTTCTTATCCGTGAGAACCTTCCCTTAAGATATATATATTTATTTAAAACAAATTACAAAAGAGATCAGCCCGTCCTAACGATACACACTCCCCTCCTTGTCTTTTTCTCCCTTGCAGGCTTGCTGCGTAGACTACACTTATCCCCTCCTCACGTTATCCAATGCCTGAACTCCTTGCCTATCTCGATGATGGCCACATAAATTGTTCATCGTCGTCTTCTTTCCACTAGCTAGCCACATCATGTCCTCTCCCATTTATATCTTCTCCCACCGGCCAGTGCGTAGACAATTTCTTCATCATCTTCTCCCTCCATGCATAATGACGGTGTTGACCTCTCTCTCTCTCTCTCTCTCTCTCTCTCTCTCTCTCTCTCTCTCTCTCTCTCTCTCTCTCTCTCTCTCTCTCTCTCTCTCTCACGCATACATGCTTTGCCCCCCCCCCCCCCTCTCACTCCTATAAAACCATCCCCCCTGCCATCTCAAAAGAAACACCCCCCTAATGCTTCCCTCACTCCCTTGTACCTCTTCTCTAGATTACCCTTGTGCTTTTTACTCACCATCAAAACTCACCCCCTATCTCTCGTCTCCTCATTACTCAACCACCCCCTCAACTACTCGTAGCTCACCGTCGTAACCCTCTCTCTCGCTCCCGCATCTCTTCGCCTAGCTTGCAACCACTCCCCCTTTGTCACTCACCTTTTGTAAACCCACTCGCAGAGCAACAATAGTGCCTCACTCTTTTTCCCACCTTCACTCACTCCCCCCCCTCCTCTTAGCAAGGGACACTCACACGTCAGCCACCTCTTGGTTCCTTCTTCATACCTTCCCGCACAACACATTTTGTCTCATGACTCCTATCAACTATCTCCCCCTTCACAATGTTTCCCTCTCCACCTCATGCCTTATCATCGAGGCTATGTATCCATCATTTTTACCACTACCTCTCATTGCACACCTATTGGTTTAGGTGATTCCATATTTGGCCATCCCTTTGACCATCCATTTCATGCCATAATGTCACCTCACGGGTGAACCATCTTCTCGCCTCAATCACCTTAGACATCTCACTATTCCTAGACCTCACGACTTCCATTGGTCAATATCCTCTCCCTCCCCATGCCTTAGCCCACGATGCCACCTCACCACCTCCTGGCCTTCTATCAGATCACACGCCTCTCGAATGACAATTTATCTTATGAGCTTCACCTTCCGTTCAATAGCCACCTCTCATCTTATTGCAACTACCACTTCCTAACCTCATGCCCACCAGCCAACTCATCTTATTGCAACTACCACTTCCTAACCTCAACATCCTCTCCCTCCCCATGCCTTAGCCCACGACGCCACCTTTGGCCTTCTATCAGATCACACGCTTCTCGAACGATAATTTATCTTATGAGCTTTACCTTCCGTTCAATAGCCACCTCTCATCTTGTTGCAACTACCACTTCCTAACCTCATGCCCACCACCCAACTCCAGACAATGTAGAAAGGCTAGGTAATGCATTAGACAAGATAAAATTATGTGCCAAACTCAAGGTAAACGTGGGAGGCAGTCAACCTTACATAGTGACGAGACCAGTTGGTTCTCGACGAGATGAAATATGGGTTAGTAAAGGATAAGGTATAAGATGGGGTGATGTGAGAAAGATGAGATAAAAGATAGACTACGCCCCGTGAACATATAATATGAATGTAGATTATCATCTACTGCTTGGATTCAGGTTATCCATCTTCATTCTCTCTTCGTTTCTATTCAAAACTGCAAGTAAGTCAATCTTAACTCAAAATCTTTTAGTTCACTACTTGGGATCATAGTTTAAACTGATTTTGATGAGGACTTGAGCTTATTGATAAAATGATACAAAATGTGATTTTCACCCTCGTGAATTGTCTTAGGTTATGACCAAATTCAGAATAGTGATAAAAAATTGGTCTGTCCATCACAAGATAGGACTTTCTTCCTTCCATGAGTTAATATGAATTCCCAAGACCTAGGATTTAATTTGGTAATGCCAATGTTCCCAACTGTGTCTCGACTTCATTTGAGTACTAGGATAAGATCTTAATTATTAACCATTGATTAAAAATTAGGATTGTTAATTATAGAAAGATGATTTTTTTTATTAGAAAGGTGATTTCCTTATGTGGAATTTCTTATGTTGGTGTCATAAAGATGTTGATAGAACATGGTCTCAAAATGTGAATGATGATGAAAGATCCATGCCCCCTTTGCGCATCGAATTCTGGGGTGCTAGTAGCGGAAGTAGCAACTTCTTGCACAGGAGGGTAGAGCTTCCCACTTGGGGCCTCGCCCACGAATGTCCGGACAAGAGACTAATCCCTCGATTCTTCCAAAATGGAACCCGAAAAAACTTCCCTCGCCCAGAAGAAAGGCATAGACGATTCCTCCATGAACATTATTCTAACGTAGTCAAGAGCCTTGATTACCCTTTTGCATTTCGATCGAACCCGCGGGTCACATGCTTGGATCAAGGGAGGAGCTTGCACTTGGATCATAGAGACCAACGCTTTTTTCCCCGTCAAGAGGCACAACCATTGATTCTTTTCCATAGAATAAGGATTATTTGTGATTTACGTAAACTATCGTAACTTGAACAGAATTGAATTTTATTATAGGAATCCATCAGTCCAGCCTCAGTCCCATGGGTTAGCCAACCACCCAACCACTGTATTGATAGGATCCATTATAAAAATTTGGTTATGTTTTGTCCCGGGTACCAGGGAAAAGAGTTCCCAGGCCCCCTAGCCGGCACTCAAGCAAATTACAAAATAGATACACCACTTACGCACCCAATATGAAATTGCCTTTTTCACAGATTTAGTTCTCTTTAAAACAGAGTTGGAACGAAACTACAATGTTTCCCATCATGATCCTCAATATTTCATTTCCCAGTCCAATTTCCAATCATTTCTTCCTCGACGTACCTATGGCATCATTGGCAACTAGAATGCTCACCACCTGCTCACACAGGGGCCTTTTCAATAGTCCCTAGCCCATAGCACTTAGGAATATAATCACATAAAATCTATATGGACTCTCTGTTGAAGATCAACTAGATCAAACAACAAGATCCATGTAAAAGAGCCATGAACTCATCCGTTGAAGACCAGCAAGGCCAATCAACCAGATCCATGCCCGTGTTCAGAAAACAACTCCGACTCATTTTCTTCCCCAACGCACGCGTGGGTATCCTGGGCGACCCCCAGAGCCCGAGCACTATATGGTCAGCACCCTCTAAGTTCCTTCGCATGTGACCTAGCGCTTCACTCATAGGCCGCTTCCTTGGTCCCTCATCCACCGTACCGGAAGCTCACCATTTTAATCAAACTGAGGCTGGTCAAGACCTTGGTCAATATTGCCACACGAGACGTCCTTTATTGACTCTTCGTCAGCTGTTGTTGCTGCAACCTTTTCACTCAGGTCCTCAAGACCTTATTTGACAAGATAGTCAAAATGCTTCCCCAGCATTATTGACATAAAACAATCTTTAAAAACAGGTCTCAGTTATAGTTTCTAGCAAACTCCCATCTTTCCACATCATTTTTCATCTTTCCACATTCTTCTACATCAATTCACATCGCATCATTCCACATCCATTTACATTGTCCTACATCCATTCACATCCATTTACATCATTCCTCATCCATTCTCATCATCCTACATCCATTCACATTACATCACATCATCCTACATCCATTCACATCATTCATACATCCATTCACATCATTCCTACATCCATTCACATCATTCCTACATCTATTCACACCCATTCACATCATTCCTACATCCATTCCTACATCCACTCACATCCATTCACATCATTCCTTATCCATTCACATCATTCCTATATCCATTCACATCATTCCTACATCTACTCACATCCATTCACATCATTCTTACATCCATTCACATCATTCCTATATCCATTCTCATCCATTCACATCATTCCTACATCCATTCACATTTATTCGCATTATTCCTACATCCATTTACATTCATTCCTACATCCATTCACATTTATTCGCATTATTCCTACATCCATTCACATCATTCCTACATCCATTCACATCCATTCTCAAATTTCTTAAAATAAAATATGCTCAATATTCTTCTTTTTGAACAAAAGATTCATGGGATTTACAAAATCAATTATACCATATTTACTCTTTTAGTATAAATATTAATCCATTTATCTAAATAAATTATTTTCATAATTCTCATAAATGGAATGATTCTATAATATTTGTGTATTACCTTCTTTATTTTTTTGACTATTGAATAATGCTGAAAACTTCACTTTTAGCATAAAATTTATTTATGCATGTACATATATAAAGATAAATATAACAAAAATTTCTCTTTTCTCTATTTAAACAATTATGCATAAATACTATAAAAGTATTTTCCATAAATATGACAAAAATCATTCTTTTAGCATAAAAATATCTATGCTTAGAATATGATGGGAATTCCTCTTTTTGCTTTATTAAATTTATGCCTAAAAATAAGATTTATCTTTTTTATGAAAATTTTTGCCATAGCTTCGCTGCTGCAACTTCTGAGAATGTTCAATTTTCTAACTTTAAATAAATATTCCTAATTGAACTATGAGAAGAACTCCTCTTTTAAACTAAAATTTATTTATACATACATAACATAATTAGAATCATAATTATAAGCATAATTATAATTAAATCTCTTGATTATTCTTAAATATCCATTCCTCATTTCCAAAAATGTTAGCATAACCCTCTTTCAACTTAAAATGAATTAATATGATTTTTCTCAAGCTTAAAGAAATTAATCATCATTTTTAACTAGATTAAAATTATAAAAATACCTAATCTTTTTCTCTAGCTTGTCAAGCCTAGAGTTTTGTTTAAGATAATGAGTTTATCATTAAGAACCATCCTTCTAATAAGGATCTAACCATAAAAAATAATTAATCTTTCCAAAAAGAGAGATTTACTAATAAAATACTATAATTAAGCATAAAGATTAGTATTAAATCATTTAAACATCATGAATCATTAGAAAGCTTGATTTCAAGAAAAAACCATTTAATTGAGAGATTCCCAAGCATTAGAGGGGTTGGGAAGGAGATAACCATTGAGAAAGATAGAAAAACCATTGGATTAAGGCTTACCTTTGATTTTGTCTTGATTCTTTAAAGAAAGAAGTGAAGCCCACAAAGCAAGCTTTGGCCACCAAGTTGGGGAGGGTAATCTCTAAGAGAGGATGGAGAATCGTGAAGCTCCAAAGCTTCCAAAAGTAGAGGCAAAATAGAGGGATAATAGAATTACACTAAAATGAAGATAATACTAGCATGTAATTACTCAAAGATGAAAATACAAAGGAATGAGGGTCTATTTATAGGTGAGGGAGGCCACTAACCAAGTCTAACTGGGATATAGAGGCTTCCAGCTTCAGTTTGACTCTCCATTTTGGACAAGTTTTGGACCCGTTTAGCTCACTTTTTGATCCAGTTTGCAAGAGGAGAGAGGAGAGATAAAAATATCTCATTTTTTAATTGAAAATAAAAGATAATGATGAAAAAAAGGTGCCTCCTTCATGAGTCTTTTCCCTCCTTACTGAGGTGTCAAAATTTGATTTTTTTACTAATAAACCTTAATTTTTAACTAATAAACCCAGTACTTAGTCAACTCTTCATCTTATGTGAGCATTTACTCATTTTTAGGGGATTTTATTTTATTATTTATATTTTTTTCATCCCAACACTTGGATTAATCCTATTGGCCCTTTGGAACCTTATTTGGACCTTAATCAAAAATTTCTAAAAATGTGGACCCTGAGGCTAAGGTCTCTTATACACATATTCAATTAATTTCTAATGCACATTGGAAAATTCTTTTTGAACTTTTGTTTCAAGGAAATTCATCTTAAGTATAAGGAGAAACTTTGTATCTAAAAATATCTCAATTTTATATTATCTCTCTCTAGAACATTTTCTCTCTCTAGGCCAAAAACAAGGGAAAATAATATTTTCTTGCATTATGAAATAGGGGATGATTACAGAAACTGAAGGGGAGGTTTTGACACCTTTACATCTCAAAAGCTGGAGGGAGGAATCTTACAGAGATGATACTGATAAATTTGTGAACTAGGGAACTTCCCCCTAAGGTAACCATTGCAACTACATCGGTTTGGGGCAACCAGTCTAATGTGATCCATTTAGTGATCAGTTTGGGGAAACCGGGTACTCCCCACCCGGGGTAACTGACTCTGGAAATTCTTAGAGATCACGGGAACAGCCTTCATTGGGTAACCCACCATGGAGCGGGGCAAGGGTTCTTTCTAGTAGTTACAAGACTCAGCTGGAAAGGTCTTCCATAGCAAGAAGAGGGTGAAGGGACACTTCTCATTCTACTATGCAAGTGATTTTTTCCTCGATGGTTGTAAGCTCTAGATTATTTTGTGACTCCGTGAGCCAAGGGATCAGAGATGGATGAAACTGAGGACACTGAGGGTTTGAAATTATAGTTAATCTTATGATGAATTTCTTTCTGTGTAGGGATGACTTGATTGGAAAAGAATTCATTCATTAAGGGATAAAGGAGCCTGTGCACAATGATAATTAAATGAATCATGTTGTAACTTGCATCGGTGAAACAATGTGCCTAATAATTTAGGTAAACCTCATTATTAGATGAACGGTTCTAGTAACTAGGAAAAGCGGGTGGTTGGGTGGACCTGATGAGTCAGGTGTTTCCTTACAAGAAACTAGAAATTGAAAAGAGATCCTTAACATATTCAGTAGGACCCCCAAATTTATGGAGATTGCTTATAAATTGTATCGTCCAAGAGCGGCACCGATGAGATATCTCTGACAATGGGTTGGGATAGTGAGATGCCTCCTTATCCTTGGTGACGAAATGGGCAATATCATACAGCTTATAAGTGGTGGATGAGTTTAGCGGAAGCTAGGCAAGTACTCAATTATTGGGATTCATTCAAGGAATTATTCTTAAAGGAATATCTTCCTGAAAATGAAGAAGATCAAAATTGGGAGGAGTGGGATGATTGTTCTATGAAACAAAAGAATTTAAATCTCACTCAACATATAGCTTGCATAGAGAAATTATCTTAAAAATTAAAGGTATAGATAATTTTTAAAAAATAAGAGGCTTCATTAGAGGCTTGAAAAGGGAATACAAGAAGGAAGTTCACTCCAAATAGCCAAAAAATTTAGATGAGGCTATAAGATTTGCAAAACTATTTTGACGATACCATGGGTAATGGTAATTGTAAAGAAAAAGATAAGAATTTTTCATATAAGCCTCATGGAGATAATTTTGGCTTTCAAAAAAGAAAGGGTTTTTTCCTTAAAAATGAAGAACCATCAAAAGAGCAAAAAGCCAATCCTAGTAAGTTTCTAAAAAGCAAGATTTTGAGAGAGCAGTTAAAGAAAAGCTTTGTTTTTCTTATCTTAAGCCAGGAAATGATAAAAATCATTGTTCTAAGTCCAAGGACAAGAACTTACTAGGAATGGTAATGATAAACCTCAAGGAAAATGTGAAAAAATCTATGTTGGAACCATCATTTGGACCACATGATTTGGTTCGAGCGCGCATGGAAATATTAAGGATAAAAAAGTTATAATCCTCATACTTGATACGGCCACACACAAGTTTTTAAATTACAACTTGGTTAAGAAACTTAAGTTGCCTCAAGTCCCAAGCTCTCATAAGTATATAGTATCATTAGAGAGCACCAGGCTCTGATACCATGTTGAAAAACAGGTAGAGGGAGAGGAGACACACACACAGGAGTAAACCCTAATGTATATTGCAAACCCTAACTATAGAGGGAATCCATCTCCCTTCTCACACAATGCATAAAGCCATAATCCATAATACACAACACACACTAATCCAACAGAAGCATGATGGTGTGAGTTTTCTGTAGTTGTTTCTAGCAGCTCTGCTACCTTATAGTTCTGATTGATCTCCTCCCAGGGCAGCTTCGCAAACTGTTTGAGTCCCATCTTCTCTAGCCATTGTGCATGTTTATATCGACCTCGTTGTACATCGTGGATGAGAGGGGCTCAAAATCTAGCACCATGTCTTCTTCTTCAAGAATGTTGGGGCTTCTTGTTGGAAGAAGGCGAGGAAACGAGCAAGGTTTAGCAAGATGAGAGTTAAGCATGTAGGGTAGCTTTTCAAACACTGATTTAGCAACTAGGAGTTTGATGGAGAGCCATTCAGTCTCGTTACGTGCACTTGAAAGATCCCTGGCCCCTCCGTGCAACAAATTCTAGGGTGCTAGCAGCGGAAGTAGCACTTCTTGCGCAAGGCAGAGTCTCTCACTTGGGGCCTCGTCCAAGGACATCCGGACAAGAGACTAATCCCTCAGTTCTTCCAAAACTGAACCCGAAAAAAACTTCCCTCGCCCAGAAAGCACAAGCGATTTCTCCAAGATATTTTTATTCTAACGTAGTCAAGAACCTTAACTAACCAAACTGATCCGACCGAACCCGTAACTCACATGATCAGATCAAGAAAAAGACTTGCACTTGGATCATAGAGACCAACGCTTTTTTCCTCATCAAGAGGCACAGCCATTGATTCTTTTCCATAGAACAAAGACTATCCGGGATTTACTTCATCTATCATGCCATATGTAACAGAATTGAGACTCATTTTAGGGATCCATCAGTCCAGCCTAACCCCATCCAGTCCCATGGATTAGCCAACTGCCCAACCACTGCAGTGATAGGATCCATTTAGGAATTTGGTTATGTTTTGCCCCAGGTACCAGGAAAAAGAGTTTTCAGGTCCCCTAGCTGGCGCTTCAAGCAAACTTCAAGATAGTCACACCACTTACACACCCAGTATGAAATTTCCTGTTTCACAGATTCAGTTGTCCTTAAAATAATCTTTTAATGAGACCATAGTATCATTGATCATAATCCTCCAAAATATCCAAAGTGAATTCTAATTTCCAATCATTCTTTCATCGGTGTACCTATGGCATCATTGGCAACCAGAACGCTCACCACCTGTTCACTCAGGGGCCTTTTCAATAGTTCCTTGCTCATAGTACCCGAAAATATATTCGCTTATAAAAATCCAGATGGACTCTCCGTTGAAGATCAGCAAGATCAACCAACAGCCGTGGACTCATCCGTTGAGGACCAGCAAGAACAATTAACCAGATCCATGCCCGAGTTCAGAAAACAACTCTAACTCCTTGCTCCATTTTCTTCCTCGACGCACGCATGGGTATCTTCAGCGACCCAAAGCCCGAGCACCGTATGGTCAGCACCCTCTAGGCTCCTTTCGCAGGTCACCTAGCGCTTCACTCATAGGCCGCTTCCTTGGTCCCTCGGAAGCTCACCATTTAAATCAAATCGAGGCTGGTCAAGACCTTGGCCGACCTTGCTACGCGAGACGTCCTTCATTAAATCTCCGTCAGTTATTTGCAACTTTATCACTTAGGTCTCCACCCCCACGACCTCATTCACAAGATGGTCAAAATGCTTCCCCAGTATTCTTAACATAATACAATCATTTAAAAACAGGTCATATATACAGTTTTTAACGAACTCTCATCTTTCCACATTGTTCCACTTCATTTCTCGTTATTCCACATTCTTCTACATTAATTCACATTGCTTAATCCACATCCAATCATATGTATTCCCATCGTCCTTCATTCATTCTCATCTAGTCACATCATATTACATCTCATCACATCTATCCTGATCACATCTCATCCATTCACATCTACCCATATCCATATCACATCACATCACATCCATTCACATTTCATCTCATCCATTCACATCTATCCCGATTCACATCACATCACATCCATTCACATCACATCTCAACCATTCACATCTATCCCGATTCACATCACATCACATCACATCCATTCACATCACACCTCATCCATTCACATCCATTTACATCACATCACATCCATTCACATCACATCTCATCCATTCACATCTATTTACATCACATCACATTCACATCCATTCACATCTATTTACATCACATCACATGTCATCCATTCACATTTCATCGCATCCATTCATATCCATCTCATTCATTACATCCCATTTACATTACCACGTCCACATCTCATTCTCATCCATTTACATCACATCACATCCTTTCACATAGCATCACATCTCAATCTCATCTCATCACATTCACATCCACATCCACTTACATCACATCACATCCCATCCACATCCACTTACATCCCATCCACATCCATTTACATCACATCACATTCCATCCACATCTCTTCACATCCACATCCATTTACATCACATATCATCCCATCCACATCCATTTACATCACATTCACATCTTATCACATCCATTCACATCTTATCACATCCACTCACATTGCATTCACATTGTAAGCACATTTAGTAGCTTTTTCTACTTCAATACCGATGATGGGACTTTTTCTAAATTTTTGCCAATTGCTTGGCCTAGTTAAAGGTACTTTTTCTCGACGGATATTTTCATATTCTTTCTCAAATTTCTCAAGTAAAATATATTCTATATTCTTCTTTTGATTAAATGATCATGGGATTTACAAAAATCAATTCTACCCATATTTCCCAATAAAATTAATAATGCTCAAAATTCCACTTTTGATAAATACTCATAACTTGAATTATGCTAAAAATTCCTCTTTTTCCATTTAATTTCTTGGATCTCAAATATTATGGGAATTCCTCTTTTTGCATTTAATTGACTGAATTCCAAATGTCATGGGAATTCCTCTTTTATCATAAAATAAATTTATCTAAAATTTCTCTTTTCTTTAATAAAAATATCCATTATTTCAAATACGTCAAGAATTCCACTTTTACCATTTAAATGATTGAATTCCAATTGTCATGGGAATTCCTCTTTTATCATTTAAATTTTCTCATGCATAAAATAAATTTATCTAAAAATTCTCTTTAAATAAAAAATATTTATTATTTTAATATACCAAAATTTCTCTTTTTCCATTTAATTACATGGATCTCCATTATCATGGGAATTTCTCTTTTTGCATAAAAAATAAAAATACCAAAAATTTCTCTTTTTTAATTAATTATTTATGCATAAATACTAAAAATTAGTTTTCCATGAATTTGATGAAAATCATTCTTTTAGCATAGGATGTCCAATCCTAGAATATGGTAGGAAGTCCTCTTTTCACATTATGCATAAAAATGAGCTATGTATTAATTTCTAAAAATTTTACCATAGCTTTGCTGCTATTATTGATAATTTTTAATATTTCTAGAAAGAATAAGACTTTGTAATACAATTATGATAGAAGAACTATCCTTAATAGTAAATCCAAATTATGGAATTAAAACATAAATTTACCATAATTTTATTAACATAAAAGCATAAAAGCCATTTTCTTAACCTCTAGCTTAACAAGCTTAGAGATTGATTTTGAATTAAGAATTTATCAATGAGAAGCATTCATTTGCTAAAGAATTAGTCATAGGAATGACTATTCTTTTGGAGAGAGAGATATACATAAAAAGCATCCTAATTAAGCATAAAGATTAACTTTTTTGTGATTAACATTAGAATTCTTATAGAAATCTTGATTTGCATTGAAAACAATTAATTTGAAACTTCTCAAGCTTGAGAGGGGTTGAGAAGTGAAATCTTTTGAGAATATTAATGAAAACCATGAAATTACTTCTTACCTCTAAATTTGGCTTGCTTCTTTATCTTAGAAGGAAGCCCCAACCAATCAATTGGTTTACTATGTTGAGAAGAAATCTCCAAGGATTCCAATCTCTCCAAAAGTAGAGGATTTTTAAGGGATAATAGAAAATATCATTATTTTAATATAATACTGGCATGGTATAGTTCATAGATTTTTTTATAAAAGACTAAGGATCTATTTATAGGTGCGGAAGACCACTAACCAAGTCCAACTGGGTTCTAGAATTTTTCAAGTTCAGTTTGACTCAATTTGGACAAGATTTGGATCAGTTTGGCTCTCTTTTTTATTTAGTTTAATCTAGGAGAGAGAAGAGATAAAAATATCATTTTTTTTTTTTGAATTGAAAACTCATCCACATGTGTGAATTAGGTGCCTACCTCAAGAGTACCCCTCTCCTTACCAAGGTGTCAAAAATGCATCATCATTCTAAAATATCTCATTTTTTTAGTAATATCTCATAGTTTTTAACTAATAAACTTGTACTCAGCCAACTCATCATCTTATGTGAGCATTTACTCATTTTTGGATATTTTATTTTATTCTTTGGATTTATCTCATCCCAACACTTGAATTAATCCAATTGGCCCATTGGAACCTTAATTGGACCAACCATAATCCAAAAATTTCTGAAAATGTAGACCCTTAGGCTAAGGTCCTTTATACACATTTTCAATTAATTCCAAGTGCAGATTGGAAAGTTCTTTTTGAATTTCTGTTTCAGGGAAATCCATTTTAGACACTAGGAGGATTTTTATATCCAAAGATATCTTAATTTAGGATTATCTCTCTCTAGAGTTTTTCTCTCTCTAGGCCAAAACAGGGTAAAACAAGATCTTTCTTCCATTTCAGAGAGGGGAATAATTTCAAGAACAAAAGGGGAGGTTCTTACACTGTAAGATCCGTGTCCCCACCGCGCAACAAATTCAGGGGTGCTAGCAGCGGAAGTAGCACTTCTTGCGTGGGGCAGGGTCCCACACTCAAGGCCTCATCCTCGGATATCCGGACAAGAGACTAATCCATCCGTTTTTCCAAAATCGAACCTGGAAAAACTTCCTTTGCTCGGAAAGCACGGGCGATGCCACCAGGATAACTTTTCCCTAATGTAGTCAAAAGCCTTAACTAACTGATCTCATCTGACCGAACCCGTAAGTCCCATAGTCAGATCAGGGAAAAAGACTGTACTTGGATCATAGAGACCAACGCTTTTTTCCTCATTGAGATGCACAGCTGTTGATTCTTTTCCATAGAACAATTTTTGTCTGGAATTTACTTCATCTATCGAACTAAACAGAAATTGAGTCTCAATTTACGGATCCATCAGTCCAGCCTAACCCCATCCAATCCCATGGGTTAGCCAACCGCCCAACCACTGTAGTGATGGGATCCAATTAGGAATTTGGTTAGGTTTTGTCCCAGGTACCAGGGAAAAGAGTTCCTAGGTCCCCTAGCCGGATGTTCATGCAAACATAAAACTAATCACACCACTTACACACCCAATATGAAATTGCCTTTTTTCTTAGCATCAGCTATCTTTAAAACAATCCTTTAAAGAAACCATTGTGTCACTGATCACAATCCTCAAAATCCTTGGTTGACTCCTTATTTCCAATCATTCCTTCATCGGTGTACTTATGGCATCATTGGCAACCAGAACATTCACCACCTGTTCACACAGGGGCCTTTTCGATAGTTCCTAGCTCATGGTAACCGGTAATATATTCACATAACAAAATGGAATCTCCGTGGAAGATTAGCAAGATCAACCAACAGATCCATATAAAAGAGTCATGGACTCATCCGTTGAGGACCAGCAAGGTCAATCAACCAGATCCATACTCGGTTTCAGAAAACAACTCTTACTCCTTGATTTAATATCTTCCATGATGCACGTGTGGGTATCTTCGGCGACCCAAAGCCCGAGCACCGTATGGTCAGCACCCTCTAGGATCCTTCGCAAGTCACCTAGCGCTTCACTCATAGGCCGCTTCCTTAATCCCTCATCCACCATACCGGAAGCTCACCATTTAAATCGAACCGAGGCTGGTCAAGACCTTGGCCGACCATGCTACGTGCGAGACGTCCTCCGTTGACTCTCCGTCAGCTGTTGTAACTTTATCAGTTAGGTCTCCATGACCTTATTCACAAGACGGTCAAAATGCTTCCCCAGCATTCTTGACATAAAACAGTCATTTACAAACAAGTCACAAATTCAATTTCTATAATGAACTCTCATCTTTCCACATTATCCCTCATCAGTCCACATTACTTATTCTACATTCCATTCATATGTGTACTCATTCTCATCCAATCACATCATTTTCCATCTCAACACCTCAGATCTTCATCTTATGTGAGCATTTACTCATTTTTTGGTATTTTCTTTTATTTCTTTGGATTTATCTCATCCCAACACTTGGATTCAAGGGACTGAAGTTGGAAAAGGCAATGTTTAGCTAATGAAAGGTCGAGCTAAAGCTGGAAGTTCAGACACCACTTCAGCCTATATAACCATGAACACCATATTGGGGAATATGGGAATTTCTCACAAGTTTGGGACACGTGGTCAAAAGTTTGGATTAACCATAACTAGAACACCACTAATCCAAAATGAGCGCTTTATAGCTCTTTAGATTCCATTTTTCAAGCGTTTTCCAACGATAGGTCATATGATAGGGTTTTGAGAAACTTACAAACATGTTATCCATGTCCCCTTTTTTAAGTATTCAAAAATGGGAATTGGGAAATTCCCAAATTCACTAATATGGTGTTCATGAGTTTAGGGTCTATTTTGGATATGGTTGGGTGGATAATCAAAGTACTAGTCTTACAAGTCCTCAGGCTTATAATGCAAGGAACATTACATTGGTATCAGAGCCAAGTTCTTTCTCTTCCATGTTTCATTGAGCTACTCATTGCTAACTCTAATCTCTACTCCTTAATCTCTTTTCTATCCATTTCCATAATCTAATACCTATATTTCACAAATATTCTCCATACAAAATAATTCTTGCCTAATAAATTGGACATACTTTTGAGTTCTACATGGAGAAACTGGAGTACAAGATAACCTTGAAGGATCTTTGAAGCAAATATCAACAAGGAGGAATCAATGGAATTGTTATTCACATCATTGGAGGGGATAATTCAAAATTACCCAACCAAGTAAGGTCATTGTGTTGCAATGTTTTTTGATTTATAAGAAATTTTGCATTTTGCTTAATGTTTGAGTAAATGGCTCCTCAAGGTGGGAAGGATGAAAATGATGAGAAGGGGAAAAACCTAATTTTCTCTTTCCACATGGAATAGGATATTACAAAACCAAATGAAATAGATATGCAAGATTTAGACCTTAATGGTTATAAGGATATGGAAATAAAGGAAATAAAAGAGAAAATATCAAATATAGAAAATAAACTTGAGAAAATGATGGGTCTTCTTAGCTCCTTAATGGGAGGGGAAGGATTGGGAGTAAAAGAAATATCAAAAAAATAACATTGGTGAGGGAAGGGAAAAATCTCTAGAAAAAGCGTTGAATGAAACCATAATTGAAGAGGGTCCCAAATCTAGAGACCACGGTATGGTATTCAAAGATTTAAAGGCACCCACATTTAGTGGAGAAGAGAAGGAGAGAAATAAAGATTTGGTGCATATTTTTCTATAAAAATGGCAAGATTTGCATCTTTTAAGAAATGTGCCTGATTGTAACTGCCCCATTGAAGCTAGTATATCCTTACAAGGCAAAGCTTATGTAAAATCCTGTATTTTCTTATCCGTGAGAACCTTCCCTTAAGATATATATATTTATTTAAAATCCTGTATTTCTTATCCGTGAGAACCTTCCCTTAAGATATATATATTTATTTAAAACAAATTACAAACGAGATCAGCCCGTCCTAACGATACACACTCCCCTCCTTGTCTTTTTCTCCCTTGCAGGCTTGCTGCGTAGACTACACTTATCCCCTCCTCACGTTATCCAATGCCTGAACTCCTTGCCTATCTCGATGATGGCCACATAAATTGTTCATCGTCGTCTTCTTTCCACTAGCTAGCCACATCATGTCCTCTCCCATTTATATCTTCTCCCACCGGCCAGTGCGTAGACAATTTCTTCATCATCTTCTCCCTCCATGCATAATGACGGTGTTGACCCCTCTCTCTCTCTCTCTCTCTCTCTCTCTCTCTCACGCATACATGCTTTGCCCCCCCCCCCCCCCCCCCCCCCCCCCCCCTCTCACTCCTATAAAACCATCCCCCCTGCCATCTCAAAAGAAACACCCCCCTAATGCTTCCCTCACTCCCTTGTACCTCTTCTCTAGATTACCCTTGTGCTTTTTACTCACCATCAAAACTCACCCCCTATCTCTCGTCTCCTCATTACTCAACCACCCCCTCAACTACTCGTAGCTCACCGTCGTAACCCTCTCTCTCGCTCCCGCGTCTCTTCGCCTAGCTTGCAACCGCTCCCCCTTTGAAACTCACCTTCTGTAAACCCACTCGCAGAGCAACAATAGTGCCTCACTCTTTTTCCCACCTTCACTCACTCCCCCCCCTCCTCTTAGCAAGGGACACTCACACGTCAGCCACCTCTTGGTTCCTTCTTCATACCTTCCCGCACAACACATTTTGTCTCATGACTCCTATCAACTATCTCCCCCTTCACAATGTTTCCCTCTCCACCTCATGCCTTATCATCGAGGCTATGTATCCATCATTTTTACCACTACCTCTCGTTGCACACCTATTGGTTTAGGTGATTCCATATTTGGCCATCCCTTTGACCATCCATTTCATGCCATAATGTCACCTCACGGGTGAACCATCTTCTCGCCTCAATCACCTTAGACATCTCACTATTCCTAGACCTCACGACTTCCATTGGTCAATATCCTCTCCCTCCCCATGCCTTAGCCCACGATGCCACCTCACCACCTCCTGGCCTTCTATCAAATCACACGCTTCTCGAACGACAATTTATCTTATGAGCTTCACCTTCCGTTCAATAGCCACCTCTCATCTTATTGCAACTACCACTTCCTAACCTCATGCCCACCAGCCAACTCATCTTATTGCAACTACCACTTCCTAACCTCAACATCCTCTCCCTCCCCATGCCTTAGCCCACGACGCCACCTCACCACCTCTTGGCCTTCTATCAGATCACACGCTTCTCGAACGATAATTTATCTTATGAGCTTTACCTTCCGTTCAATAGCCACCTCTCATCTTGTTGCAACTACCACTTCCTAACCTCATGCCCACCACCCAACTCCAGACAATGTAGAAAGGCTAGGTAATGCATTAGACAAGATAAAATTATGTGCCAAACTCAAGGTAAACGGTGGGAGGCAGTCAACCTTACATAGTGACGAGACCAGTTGGTTCTCGACGAGATGAAATATGGGTTAGTAAAGGATAAGGTATAAGATGGGGTGATGTGAAAAACATGAGATAAAAGATAGACTACGCCCCGTGAACATATAATATGAATGTAGATTATCATCTACTGCTTGGATTCAGGTTATCCATCTTCATTCTCTCTTCGTTTCTATTCAAAACTGCAAGTAAGTCAATCTTAACTCAAAATCTTTTAGTTCACTACTTGGGATCATAGTTTAAACTGATTTTGATGAGGACTTGAGCTTATTGATAAAATGATACAAAATGTGATTTTCACCCTCGTGAATTGTCTTAGGTTATGACCAAATTCGGAATAGTGATAAAAAATTGGTCTGTCCATCACAAGATAGGACTTTCTTCCTTCCATGAGTTAATATGAATTCCCAAGACCTAGGATTTAATTTGGTAATGCCAATGTTCCCAACTGTGTCTCGACTTCATTTGAGTACTAGGATAAGATCTTAATTATTAACCATTGATTAAAAATTAGGATTGTTAATTATAGAAAGATGATTTTTTTTATTAGAAAGGTGATTTCCTTATGTGGAATTTCTTATGTTGGTGTCATAAAGATGTTGATAGAACATGGTCTCAAAATGTGAATGATGATGAAAGATCCCTGCCCCCTTTGCGCATCGAATTCTGGGTGCTAGCAGCGGAAGTAGCAACTTCTTGCACAGGAGGGTAGAGCTTCCCACTTGGGGCCTCGCCCACGAATGTCCGGACAAGAGACTAATCCCTCGATTCTTCCAAAATGGAACCCGAAAAAACTTCCCTCGCCCAAAAGAAAGGCATAGACGATTCCTCCATGAACATTATTCTAACGTAGTCAAGAGCCTTGATTACCCTTTTGCATTTCGATCGAACCCGCAGGTCACATGCTTGGATCAAGGGAGGAGCTTGCACTTGGATCATAGAGACCAACGCTTTTTTCCCCGTCAAGAGGCACAACCATTGATTCTTTTCCATAGAACAAGGATTATTTGTGATTTACGTAAACTATCGTAACTTGAACAGAATTGAATTTTATTATAGGAATCCATCAGTCCAGCCTCAGTCCCATGGGTTAGCCAACCACCCAACCACTGTATTGATAGGATCCATTATAAAAATTTGGTTATGTTTTGTCCCGGGTACCAGGGAAAAGAGTTCCCACGCCCCCTAGCCGGCACTCAAGCAAATTACAAAATAGATACACCACTTACGCACCCAATATGAAATTACCTTTTTCACAGATTTAGTTCTCTTTAAAACAGAGTTGGAACGAAACTACAATGTTTCCCATCATGATCCTCAATATTTCATTTCCCAGTCCAATTTCCAATCATTTCTTCCTCGACGTACCTATGGCATCATTGGCAACTAGAATGCTCACCACCTGCTCACACAGGGGCCTTTTCAATAGTCCCTAGCCCATAGCACTTAGGAATATAATCACATAAAATCTATATGGACTCTCTGTTGAAGATCAACTAGATCAAACAACAAGATCCATGTAAAAGAGCCATGAACTCATCCGTTGAAGACCAGCAAGGCCAATCAACCAGATCCATGCCCGTGTTCAGAAAACAACTCCGACTCATTTTCTTCCCCAACGCACGCGTGGGTATCCTGGGCGACCCCCAGAGCCCGAGCACTGTATGGTCAGCACCCTCTAAGTTCCTTCGCATGTGACCTAGCGCTTCACTCATAGGCCGCTTCCTTGGTCCCTCATCCACCGTACCGAAAGCTCACCATTTTAATCAAACTGAGGCTGGTCAAGACCTTGGTCAATATTGCCACACGAGACGTCCTTTATTGACTCTTCGTCAGCTGTTGTTGCTGCAACCTTTTCACTTAGGTCCTCAAGACCTTATTTGACAAGATAGTCAAAATGCTTCCCCAGCATTATTGACATAAAACAATCTTTAAAAACAGGTCTCAATTACAGTTTCTAACAAACTCCCATCTTTCCACATCATTCCACGTCATTTTTCATCTTTCCACATTCTTCTACATCAATTCACATCGCATCATTCCACATCCATTTACATTGTCCTACATCCATTCACATCCATTTACATCATTCCTCATCCATTCTCATCATCCTACATCCATTCACATTATATCACATCATCCTACATCCATTCACATCATTCCTACATCCATTCACATCATTCCTACATCTATTCACACCCATTCACATCATTCCTACATCCATTCCTACATCCACTCACATCCATTCACATCATTCCTTATCCATTCACATCATTCCTATATCCATTCACATCATTCCTACATCTACTCAAATCCATTCACATCATTCTTACATCCATTCACATCATTCCTACATCCATTCACATCATTCCTATATCCATTCTCATCCATTCACATCATTCCTACATCCATTCACATTCATTCGCATTATTCCTACATCCATTTACATTCATTCCTACATCCATTCACATTTATTCGCATTATTCCTACATCCATTCACATCCATTCTCAAATTTCTTAAAATAAAATATGCTCAATATTCTTCTTTTTGAACAAAAGATTCATGGGATTTACAAAATCAATTATACCATATTTACTCTTTTAGTATAAATACTAATCCATTTATCTAAATAAATTATTTCCATAATTCTCATAAATGGAATGATTCTATAATATTTGTGTATTACCTTCTTTATTTTTTTGACTATTGAATAATGCTGAAAACTTCACTTTTAGCATAAAATTTATTTATGCATGTACATATATAAAGATAAATATAACAAAAAATTCTCTTTTCTCTATTTAAACAATTATGCATAAATACTATAAAAGTATTTTCCATAAATATGACAAAAATCATTCTTTTAGCATAAAAATATCTATGCTTAGAATATGATGGGAATTCCTCTTTTTGCTTTATTAAATTTATGCCTAAAAATAAGATTTATCTTTTTTATGAAAATTTTTGCCATAGCTTCGCTGCTGCAACTTTTGAGAATGTTCAATTTTCTAACTTTAAATAAATATTCCTAATTGAACTATGAGAAGAACTCCTCTTTTAAACTAAAATTTATTTATACATACATAACATAATTAGAATCATAATTATAAGCATAATTATAATTAAATCTCTTGATTATTCTTAAATATCCATTCCTCATTTCCAAAAATGTTAGCATAACCCTCTTTCAACTTAAAATGAATTAATATGATTTTTCTCAAGCTTAAAGAAATTAATCATCATTTTTAACTAGATTAAAATTTTAAAAATACCTAATCTTTTTCTCTAGCTTGTCATGCCTAGAGTTTTGTTTAAGATAATGAGTTTATCATTAAGAACCATCCTTCTAATAAGGATCTAACCATAAAAAATGATTAATCTTTCCAAAAAGAGAGATTTACTAATAAAATACTATAATTAAGCATAAAGATTAGTATTAAATCATTTAAACATCATGAATCATTAGAAAGCTTGATTTCAAGAAAAAACCATTTAATTGAGAGGTTCCCAAGCATTAGAGGGGTTGGGAAGGAGATAACCATTGAGAAAAATAGAAAAACCATTGGATTAAGGCTTACCTTTGATTTTGTCTTGATTCTTTAAAGAAAGAAGTGAAGCCCATAAAGCAAGCTTTGGCCACCAAGTTGGGGAGGGTAATCTCCAAGAGAGGATGGAGAATCGTGAAGCTCCAAAGCTTCCAAAAGTAGAGGCAAAATAGAGGGATAATAGAATTACACTAAAATGAAGATAATACTGGCATGTAATTACTCAAAGATGAAAATACAAAGGAATGAGGGTCTATTTATAGGTGAGGGAGGCCACTAACCAAGTCTAACTGGGATATAGAGGCTTCCAGCTTCAGTTTGACTCTCCATTTTGGATAAGTTTTGGACCCGTTTAGCTCACTTTTTGATCCAGTTTGCAAGAGGAGAGAGGAGAGATAAAAATATCTCATTTTTTAATTAAAAATGAAAGATAATGATGAAAAAAAGGTGCCTCCTTCATGAGTCTTTTCCCTCCTTACTGAGGTGTCAAAATTTGATTTTTTTACTAATAAACCTTAATTTTTAACTAATAAACCCAGTACTTGGTCAACTCTTCATCTTATGTGAGCATTTACTCATTTTTAGGGGATTTTATTTTATTATTTATATTTTTTTCATCCCAACACTTGGATTAATCCTATTGGCCCTTTGGAACCTTATTTGGACCTTAATCAAAAATTTCTGAAAATGTGGACCCTTAGGCTAAGGTCTCTTATACACATATTCAATTAATTTCTAATGCACATTGGAAAATTCTTTCTGAACTTTTGTTTCAAGGAAATTCATCTTAAGAATAAGGAGAAACTTTGTATCTAAAAATATCTCAATTTTATATTATCTCTCTCTAGAACATTTTCTCTCTCTAGGCCAAAAACAAGGGAAAATAATATTTTCTTGCATTATGAAATAGGGGATGATTACAGAAACTGAAGGGGAGGTTTTGACACCTTTACATCTCAAAAGCTGGAGGGAGGAATCTTACAGAGATGATACTGATAAATTTGTGAACTAGGGAACTTCCCCCTAAGGTAACCATTGCAACTACATCGGTTTGGGGCAACCAGTCTAATGTGATCCATTTAGTGATCAGTTTGGGGAAACCGGGTACTCCCCACCCGGGGTAACTGACTCTGGAAATTCTTAGAGATCACGGGAACAGCCTTCATTGGGTAACCCACCATGGAGCGGGGCAAGGGTTCTTTCTAGTAGTTACAAGACTCAGCTGGAAAGGTCTTCCATAGCAAGAAGAGGGTGAAGGGACACTTCTCATTCTACTATGCAAGTGATTTTTTCCTCGATGGTTGTAAGCTCTAGATTATTTTGTGACTCCGTGAGCCAAGGGATCAGAGATGGATGAAACTGAGGACACTGAGGGTTTGAAATTATAGTTAATCTTATGATGAATTTCTTTCTGTGTAGGGATGACTTGATTGGAAAAGAATTCATTCATTAAGGGATAAAGGAGCCTGTGCACAATGATAATTAAATGAATCATGTTGTAACTTGCATCGGTGAAACAATGTGCCTAATAATTTAGGTAAACCTCATTATTAGATGAACGGTTCTAGTAACTAGGAAAAGCGGGTGGTTGGGTGGACCTGATGAGTCAGGTGTTTCCTTACAAGAAACTAGAAATTGAAAAGAGATCCTTAACATATTCAATAGGACCCCCAAATTTATGGAGATTGCTTATAAATTGTATCGTCCAAGAGCGGCACCGATGAGATATCTCTGACAATGGGTTGGGATTGATCTTCCTTAGTGAGATGCCTCCTTATCCTTGGTGACGAAATGGGCAATATCATACAGCTTATAAGTGGTGGATGAGTTTAGCGGAAGCTAGGCAAGTACTCAATTATTGGGATTCATTCAAGGAATTATTCTTAAAGGAATATCTTCCTGAAAATGAAGAAGATCAAAATTGGGAGGAGTGGGATGATTGTTCTATGAAACAAAAGAATTTAAATCTCACTCAACATATAGCTTGCATAGAGAAATTATCTTAAAAATTAAAGGTATAGACAATTTTTAAAAAATAAGAGGCTTCATTAGAGGCTTGAAAAGGGAATACAAGAAGGAAGTTCACTCCAAATAGCCAAAAAATTTAGATGAGGCTATAAGATTTGCAAAACTATTTTGACGATACCATGGGTAATGGTAATTGTAAAGAAAAAGATAAGAATTTTTCATATAAGCCTCATGGAGATAATTTTGGCTTTCAAAAAAGAAAGGGTTTTTTCCTTAAAAATGAAGAACCATCAAAAGAGCAAAAAGCCAATCCTAGTAAGTTTCTAAAAAGCAAGATTTTGAGAGAGCAGTTAAAGAAAAGCTTTGTTTTTCTTATCTTAAGCCAGGAAATGATAAAAATCATTGTTCTAAGTCCAAGGACAAGAACTTACTAGGAATGGTAATGATAAACCTCAAGGAAAATGTGAAAAAAGCTATGTTGGAACCATCATTTGGACCACATGATTTGGTTCGAGCGCGCATGGAAATATTAAGGATAAAAAAGTTATAATCCTCATACTTGATACGGCCACACACAAGTTTTTAAATTACAACTTGGTTAAGAAACTTAAGTTGCCTCAAGTCCCAAGCTCTCATAAGTATATAGTATCATTAGAGAGCACCAGGCTCTGATACCGTGTTGAAAAACAGGTAGAGGGAGAGGAGACTCACACACAGGAGTAAACCCTAATGTATATTACAAACCCTAACTATAGAGGGAAGCCATCTCCCTTCTCACACAATGCATAAAGCCATAATCCATAATACACAACACACACTATGTGTTGTGTCCACACTCAGCTAACCCTAGCCAATGTCCACACACTATGACCAGCTGGACACAGTCATTTATGTCTCACACATGTTCCTACCTAACATGCCAGCACATAGCACAGCTGGCACACGCTGACATCGAGCTTGAATCTCAACATGCCCTTGGGGAGTGTTAAGAAGCCCAAATGCTATTGCCAATTTCTATGCATGATCACATAACACAACTTCCTTGCACTCATTTTTTGCAAGCTTTCCATTGGAGCTTGGAAGCGGTGATGTATTGTGAAAATGGATGCAAATCTGACAAAGAAAATGTATCTGGCAAATGGGAATGTATTGGCAACTCATGTGCAAGCCCTACAATGAAATTGGAGCAAGTATGATGCATTTGAGTGATTAAAAATTACTGTTTTTGAAGCTCTCACAAAACAAAGAAAAAGAGTCACTTGGTGGATGAAATTAGAGCTAGTTTTTGGCAAAAATCAATCAATTGATGGGTTGTACAAATGCCTTGGAGTGTTAAGAAACTACATATGCTTTCAATTACTACTACAATCCTTCCAAATTCCCTCTACAGCAGGCGACGCAGATCATACAGGGAAACAGAGAACTTTTTCATACTTTTTTGATAAGTGGAGGCCAAATTCCACTTGTGTGGTTAATTAAATCCAAACTTTGCTTAGAAATTGGGTAATACACAAACCCAAGGAGGTTGCTACATGATTGGTTGGAGCAATTATGACTTATGGAGCTAGAAATGAGCTGATTAAACAGGCTGTCTACTGTGATTAGTGAAACAAAGTGTGATTAATCAACTAATTACTCTCTCATCTTAAACAATTGGTCTAATTCCTTTTACATGGAGTTAGTGGACATCATTGCTAAGCTAATGAATGCCTAGTCTCTCAATTTGGACAAGCATTGAAGAAATTAGAGCAATTCTACTACTGGTTTTACTGGTTTTTCTGGTTTTTTCTCAAAACAGAGAAGGGGGTTTGACAAAATTGTTATGTACGCACCTTGGTTGGTGTTGATATGCAACATTGAGCTTGTTTAGGTGTCAATGAAAGTTATCCACACTTGATTGAACCACTACATTGCAATTTGGACCCTTGGAAAGCGTGCCAAAACAGGGTACCTTGGACTGCATATACCAGTTCATTTTGGATGCAATCAGTTTGATTTTCTACATCAAAAGTGAAGTTTGTTGAGTACTTTGGAGTATCTGGAACACTCATTAAAGTGTGGTTGAGCTAAGGAAGGCTCATTTACAGATTTGGACGTGTGTAGAAGGTGCATTTGCATTAAGTAAATATGTCGGACAATCGAGTATAAATTGTGGGTGAAAAATTGGATAGGAAGAACTTCCAGGCATGGAAGTACAGGATCAAAAGTTTTCTGAAGGGAAAAGGTTTTTGGAATCTTATTATAGGTGCAGAGTCAGAGCCAAAACTACCCCAACAACCTACACAGCAATAAGTTATAGCTCACAAGCAATGGTCAGAAAGAGCATACAAAGTTTTGCATTATCTGTCTATATGTATCTCGGATGCTATACTCATACATATACATGATGCTGAGAATACCAAGGATGCATGGGATACATTGGTAAAGCTGTTACAGACACTAGTGCTCGCAAGACTCAGTTGGCGACAACGGATTCATAATGTGAAATGGAAAGGAAGGAGAATCCATGATTATGTACAAGAGATAAAGAAGTATGTAGATGCATTGGCAACAATCAATGCCCCCATGCCTGATGATGATTTGGTAGACATTACCTTGCATGGTCTTGGCAAGGAGTATAAGTCTTTTGATACATCCATCTCGGTTCGGAGTACATGTTTACCAGACTTTGATAAAATGGTTTCACTCTTGCTTGTTGAGGAAATCAAACTCAGTGACTCCTTTCATGATGCATACTACTAGCCATGATGATAATGGCAAAAATCACGCTTTCTATTCACAAAGAGGATCTAGAGGCAGGGGGAGATTTGCATCACGTGGCCGTTGTAATGGTGGTTGTGGATGGCAGGATAGGTCACCACAACAAAATTTTCAGCCTACATATGGTGCTCGAGGTGTTCGTGGATATACACCTCAAAGAGGCAGAGGTAATCCTCGTGGGTAGAGGACGTTGGCAAGGCCACATCTATGCAAAATGTGGAATGCCATTACTGTGGGAAATTTGGTCATATCGCACGTGATTGTTTCCGCAAACAAAATGATTTGAGAGGGGGTAGAGCACAACATTGTTGAAAGAACGGTAGAGGAGGAGGAGACACACACACAGGAGCAAACCCTAATGTATATTGCAAACCCTAACCATAGAGGGAAGCCATGTCCACTCTCACACAAAGCATAATGCACTAATCCATAATCCACACAACACACAATGAGTTGTGTCCACACTCTACTAACCCTAGCTAATGTCCACACACTATGACCAGCTGGATACGCGGTCATTTATGTCTCACACATGTTTCTACCTAATCTGCCAGCACATAGCATAGCTAGCTCATACTGACATCGAGCTTGAATATCTCAACAGCCCCTCTCAAGCTCATGATGTACTGCCGATGAAGATGTAGATGAGCTTGGGATATCAAGACTCTCAACACTCCCCCTCAAGCTCATCCCATGTACTCCCAACATAGTCCGGAAGTACTCAAACTTCTCCCTGCTAAGTGGCTTCGTAAAGATATCTGCCACCTACTCATCAGTCTTCACATAGTGAAGATCAACTGTACCATCCAGCACCTTCTCTCGGACAAAGTGATAATGAACCTCTATGTGTTTGGTCCTCGCATGAAACACTGGATTCTTTGCCAACTGTATACTGCTCATGTTGTCACAATGAATGACAACTTTCCCATCAAGAGGCTCACATAAATCTGCCAAGAGACTCTTTAACCATATAGCCTCACAAGTAGCAATGGCTGCACCTCTGTACTCAGCCTCTGTACTGGACAAAGCAACTGTAGGTTGCTTTTTGCTACTCCAACTCACCACAGCACTTCCAAGTGTAAAAGCATATCCACTAGTAGACCTCCTATCATATGCGCTACCTGCCCAATCAGCATCTGTGTAGCCATGTATGTCCAAGCTTTTACCACTCTCATAGAATAAACCATAATGTGCTGTGGTCTTCACATATCTCATGATGCGTCTCACTGCATCCAAATGTGGTTTTCTGGGGCTCTGCATAAACTGGCTGACTAGCCCCACTGCATAACTCAAATCTGGGCGTGTGATAGTCATGTATATGAGACTACCAACCATCTTCCTGTACATAGAAGGATCATCCAATTCCTCGCCATAATCAGCCCGCAACTTCACATTTTGCTCCAATGGTGTACTCATAGGCTTACACCCTGTCATGCCATACTTTGCCAACATATCCAATGCATATTGGCGCTGTACTAACCAAGTACCTGCATGATCTTTCACCACTTCAATGCCAAGGAAGTATCTCAACTCACCAAGATCTTTCATGTCAAATTGCCCACTCAAAGCTTTCTTGACATGCATCACATCTGCACTATGATCACCTGTAATAATCAAGTCATCCACATAGATGACTAGTAAAACAATCCCATGCTGTGTCTTCTTCACATAGAGTGAAGAATCTGCTGTAGAAATCTGAAAACCAAGTGAGATAAGATATCTACTCATCTTATCACTCCAAGCACGTGGTGCTTGCTTCAGACCATATAATGCCTTTTTCAACCTGCATACGTGAGTGGGATATCTAGGGTGTACATACCCTTCTGGCTGTGCCATGTATACTTCCTCTTGTAGATCTCCATTCAGAAATGCATTCTTAACATCCATCTGATGCATTTCCCAGCCATTAGCTGCAGCCATAGCAATGACTGCTCTCACTGTGCCCATCTTAGCCACTGGACTAAACATCTCATCATAATCCAATCCTTGGGACTGTGCATAACCCTTTGCTACCAATCTAGCTTTATGTCTCTCAATAGAACCATCAGATTTGCACTTCACTTTGTAAACCCATTTACATCCAATAACATTCTTATCCTTTGGTAGTGCAACCAAGTCCCATGTATCATTATGGACCAATGCGTCCATCTCCACATCCATTTTTTTTCCCATACATGCTCTCCAATAGCCTCTGTATAGCATGTAGGTTCCACATGCTTCACCATATGCATAGTGCATAGCAAAATCTCTGTATGTCAATCTATCAACAGGATATCTGACCCTCTGGGATCTCCGCAATGCATGCGGGTCACTCTGTACACCTGTAACTCTAGCATATGGTGGCACATATCTGTCCTGCCTCGCACCAGGTGTGCGTAAAACACGTATGCCAAGCTCCTCATCCAAACTCTCGAAACTAGAGGACTCATATCCTGTGATTCCAATTCCTTCGACTTTCTTTTTGCCTTTATCCATAGCACTACTCCCAGTGCTTACACTCTCATGCCTCAAACGTCCTGACCATGGACGTACACTGCTACTCTCAGCTTCTGCTGCTGGCCCAGACATAGTAGTAGAACTAGAACTTGCTTTTGATGGCAAGTTCACAGGCACATCTGCTTCCAGTGACTCAATAACACCTTCATCTTTTGCTTTATACCAACTAGCAAGCTCATCAAACACCACATCACGTGAGATGACCACTTGTCTAGTTTGTGGATTATAACACTTGTAGGCTTTTCGATCCTGTGCATATCCAACAAATATACATTTCTCTGCCTTAGGATCCAACTTCCTTCTTCTTTCATCAGGCACATGCACATAAGCTATGCATCCAAAAACTTTAAGATGTCCAATGTCTGGCCTGTAACCTGTGAGCCGCATCTCTGGCGTGCTTCCATGAATGGCTGTTGTAGGTGTTTTGTTCAATATATATACTGCAGTAGCACATGCTTCTGCCCAATAGTAATCTGGCATGCTCTTTTCATTAAGCATTGCCCTTGCCACTTCACATATAACTCTATTCTTTCTCTCAGCTACACCATTCTGCTGAGGTGTATACCTGCAAGTCAATTGTCTCCTTATTCCATGCTTCCTCAAGAAATGCTCAAAAGCCTTTGAGGTGTATTCACCACCTCCATCTGTCCTCAGACATTTAATCCAACAGCCATACTGCTTTTCTGCAAAAGCTTTGAAATCCATGAATTTTTCCAACACTTCACTCTTCTCTTTGAGAAAGTATATCCATGTCATCCTGCTGAAATCATCTATGAATGTAACATAGTATAAACTGCCTTTGATAGATGGGTTTTGTGCAGGACCCCATACATCACTGTGCACGATCTCAAGTGGCCTGTTACTCATATTTCCTTCTCTAGGAAACCTCAACCTTGCCTGCTTCCCAAACTAACAGGCTTCACAAACATGCATATGTCCATCATATTTGAACCTAGGCAATCCATTGACAATGCCTCTTGTTTGCATGTTCTTTAATCTCTGTATATTTACATGGCCAATCCTCTTGTGCCACATATCAATGTCCTGTACCACATTCCTGCTCTTTGAGAACATGGCTGATTTTAGCTCAGGAATTCCAGCATCCAGCTTAAACAATCTTCCTTCTTTCTTGCCTTTAGCAATCACTCTACATCCATGTTTAAAATCTTCAACGAAGCATCCATGCTCATTGAATCTAACCTGTAATCCCTGTTCTACCATTTGACCAACTGAGGCCAAGCTTTTAGTGATCGAAGGCACATACAGCACATCTGACATAGACTTTGTCTGACCATTATGCATGACCAATGGTACACTTCCAACATGTGTAATGACATGCTGGGTATCATCACCTGTTTCCACATAGCCTTTTACATCCATAGGCTTCATATGCTCGAACCATTCACCATGGCATGTCATATGATTTGATGCTCCTGAGTCCATATACCATGTATCATCATTCTCAGCATTTGTCGTCATAGAACCCACAACATGCTTCATGGCAAACAAATGATTTGCAGTTCCATCATTGCTACTTGATGCATAGTTACCACCATGTTGTGCATAGTTTCCACCATAATGACCACCACGTTGTGCTCTTCCCCCTCTCAAATCATTCTGTTTGCGAAAGCAATCTCTCGCCATATGACCATATTTTCCACAATAATGGCATTCAACATCTTGCATAGAATTTTGTTGGCCTTGCCAACGTCCTCGTCCACGGCGGGGGGTACCTCTACCTCGCTGAGGTGCATATCCACGACCACCTCGAGCACCATAAGAAGGCTGAAAATTCTGTTGTGGAGGCCTATCCTGCCATCCACGACCATTACCACCACGTCCACGTGATGCAAATCTCCCCCTGCCTCTAAAACCTCTCTGCGAGTAAAATGCCTGATTTCTGCCATCATCATGGCTAGAAGATGCATCCAGAAATGAATCACTGAGCTTGATTTCCTCAACCAACAAGAGTGAAACCAACTCATCGAAGTCGGGTAGACCTGTACTCCTCACTGAGATAGATGTATCAAAAGATTTGTATTCCTTGCCAAGACCACGCAAGGTAATATCCACCAAATCATCATCAGGCATGGGGGCATTTATTGTGGCCAATGCATCTGCAAACTTCTTGATTTCTTGCACATAATCATGTATGCTCCTTTTATTCCTTTTCACATTGTGTATCTGATGTCGCAATTGAGACTTGCGAGCACTCGTATCTGTATCAAACATCTTGACCAAAGTATCCCATGCATCTTTGGGATTCTCAGCATCCTGAATGTGTATGAGCATAGCATCAGAAATGCATATAGACAAATAATGCAGCACTTTGAATGCTCTCTCTGACCATTGCTTATGAGCAATAAGCTGCTGCTGTGTAGGTTGCCGAGGTAGCTCAGGCTCTGGCTCAGCACCTGTAATGAGATTCCAAAATCCTTTTCCTTTCAAGAAACTCTTTATCTTGTACTTCCATGCTTGGAAGTTCTTCCTATCCAGCTTTTCACCAACAATCTGAACTGGATTGTCCGACATGTTGCTCAATGCGTACACCTTCCGCACACTTCAAATCTGTAAATGAGCCTTCCTCAGCTCAACCACACTCCAATGAATGTTCCAGATACTCCAAGATAGTCAACAAACTCCAAATTTGATGTAGAAAATCAACCTGTAATCATCCAAGATGAACTGACTCACGCAGTGCGGGATACCCTGAATTGACACGCCTTCCAAGGCTCCAAATCGCAATGTAATGGTGCAATCAAGTCTAGGAAACTTGCATTGACACCTAATGAACCTCAATGTTGAGTATCAACTCCATCTGACATGTGTAATTATCAATTTTTGAAAACCCCTTTTTCTGTTTTTGGAAAAACCAGAAAAACCAGTAATGATTTGGCTCTAATTTCTTCAATATTTCACCAAATTGAGCAACCAGGCATTCATTGGCTTAGCAATAGTGTCCATCAACTCCACGTAAGAGGAATTTGTCCAATTGTAAAACACCAAAGATTAATTGCTCGATTAAAATGCTCTGTTTCTCTGCAACCAGTGGACAGCCTGTTTTAATCAGCTCATTCCCATCTCAATTAAGCATCATTGACCAAACAAATCACATAGCCCTCTTCTCCAAGATGTAAAGCATCCAATTGCTAAGGAAATTGTGAAAGATATCAAGCAACCAATGAGTAATCGATCTCCTCGCGTCAGGACGGACAGTTTTCAGCTCTGTTTCTCTGTAGATGGCTGCGCCGCCTGCTGTAGAAGGGTTTTGGAGAGTTTTTGTTGACAATTGATGATAGTAATGGGTGCCCAAGACACCTAGGTATGTGTGCAACCCACCAATGCTTTGATTTTCACCAAAAATAGGCTCCAAATGCATCAATTTTTGACTTTCTTCTCTCTGTTTTGTGAGAGCTCAAAAAACCAGTAATTTCACTCAATCAAATGCATGTAAATTGCTCCAAAATCATAGTAGGGCTTGCATAGAAGTTGCCAATACATCTCTCATTGTCAGATACATGTTTGCTTTGCCAGAATCACACATATTTCCACCATACATCAATGTTCCCAAGCTTTAATGGAAAGCTTCAAAAACCAAAATTTTTCTTTGCTTTGATTTGCTCTATTTTGCTTTGCTTTTTCCTGTTTCACCTGCAATCCGCTCAAGGATGTTTAGAGGACCTTACTCGGTAGGCCAAGCTTTCAGATCTGATAGTATTTGGTGTGCTCCAAGCTTCACAGCTCCAATGAACAGCTTCACAGCTTCTTTTCACAGCTTCTTCTTCTTCCTCTTCACTCACTCACTCATAAACCCTAATAAACAGCACAAGGCTCTGATACCATGTTGAAAGAACGGTAGAGGAGGAGGAGACACACACACAGGAGCAAACCCTAATGTATATTGCAAACCCTAACCATAGAGGGAAGCCATGTCCACTCTCACACAAAGCATAATGCACTAATCCATAATCCACACAACACACAATGAGTTGTGTCCACACTCTACTAACCCTAGCTAATGTCCACACACTATGACCAGCTGGACACGCGGTCATTTATGTCTCACACATGTTCCTACCTAATCTGCCAGCACATAGCATAGGTGGCTCATACTGACATCGAGCTTGAATATCTCAACAAACATGGTGGACATTATGCACAACATGGTGGAAATTATGCATCAAGCAGTAATGATGGCAACGCAAATCACTTGTTTGCCATGAAACATGTTGTGGGATCTATGATGACAAATGCTGAAAGTGATGACACTTGGTATATGGACTCTGGAGCATCAAACCATATGACTTGTCATGGTGAATGGTTTGAGCATATGAAGCCTATGGATGTGAAAGGTTATGTGGAGACAGGAGATGATACCCAACATGCCATCACACATGTTGGAAGTGTACCATTGGTTATGCACAATGGTGAAACAAAGTCTATGGCAGATGTCTTGTATGTGCCTTCTATTACAAAAAGTTTGGCCTCAGTTGGTCAAATGGTAGAACAGGGATTACAGGTTCGTTTCAACGAGCATGGTTGCTTCGTTGAGGATTTCAAAAATGGATGTAGAGTCATTGCCAAAGGTAAGAAAGAAGGCAGGTTATTTAAGTTGGATGCTGGGATTCCTGAGTTGAAATCAACCATGTTCTCTAAAAGCCGAAATGTGGTACAGGACATTGACATGTGGCATAAGAGGATTGGTCATGTGAATATACAAAGGTTAAAGAACATGCAGGCAAGAGGCATTGTTAGTGGGCTGCCTAGATTCAAGTATGATGGGAATATGCATGTTTGTGATGCCTGTCAGTTTGGAAAGCAAGCGAGGTTGCCGTTTCCTAGAGAAGGCAACATGAGTAGCAGGCCACTTGAAATAGTTCATAGCAATGTATGGGGTCCTGCACAAAACCCATCCATTAAAGGCAGTTTATATTATATGACATTCATTGATGATTTCAGCAAAATGACTTGGATTTACTTTCTCATAGGGAAAAAAGAAGTGTTGGGAAAGTTTATGGACTTCAAAGCTTTTGCAGAGAAGCAATATGGCTCTTGGATAAAATGTTTGAGGACAGATGGAGGTCGTGAATACACCTCACATGCTTTTGAGCATTTCTTGAGAAAGCATGGTATAAGAAGACAATTAACTTGCAGGTATACACCTCAGCAAAATGGTGTTGCGGAGAGAAAGAATAGAGTCATTTGTGAAGTGGCCAGGGCAATTCTCAATGAAAAGAGCATGCCAGATTATTATTGGGTAGAAGCATGTGCTACCACGGTGTATATACTTAATAAGACATCCACAGCAGCCATACATGGAAGTACGCCAGAGATGCGGCTTACAGGTTTTAGGCTAGACATTGGACACCTCAAAGTGTTTGGATGCATAACTTATGTACATGTGCCTGACAAGAGAAGGCCATTCTTCCTTAAATATAAAAGCGAATGGTAGTGGTTCTATTATCCCCTTCAAGGTGGTAGGAGGTCTTGACAATAGCACCAGTGCCATTCTTCCTTGAATGTAAGGGAGAATTGCAGTGGTGCCATTCCCCCCTTGAAGGTGATGGGAGGCCTTGAGAATGGCAACACTCCCATTATTCCTTGAATGTAAGAGAGATTGGCAGTGGTGCCATATCCCCTTCAAGGTGATGTGACAGGCCTTGAGAATGGCACCACTACCATTTTTCATCAAAGAACTTAAGGGAGAATGGTAGTTGTGCCATTCTCCCCTTTAAAGTCATGGGATGGAAGGCCTTTAGACTAGTCGTGGTGCAATTCTCCCCTTTAACGTGATAAGTGGCCCTTAGAATGGTTTCTCCACTTCAATCAAAATGATGGGATGCCTAAGAATAGAACCACTACCATTCTTTCTTGAATGTAAGAGAGGTAGGCAATGGTGCCATTCCCCCAGGCTTAAAGGTGATGGGATGCCTTGAGAATGGCACTAGTGCCATTCTTCCTGGGGAGAATGGCAATGGTGTCATTCTCCCCTTCAAGGTGACGGGAAGCCTTGAGAATGGCACCAGTGCCATTCTTCCATGAATTTTAGGGAGAATGGTAGTGGTTCTATTCTTCCATTTAAGATGGTAGTATGGGAGGCCTAGAGAATGACAGTGGTCCCATTCTCCCCTTTAGTCAAGGTGATGGTGGGAGGCCTCGAGAATGGCATCACTGCTATTATTCCTTGAATGCAAGGGAGAATGATAGTGAGGCCATTCCCCCCTTCAAGGTGATGGAAGGCCTTGAGAATGGTACCACTACCATTCACCCCTTCAAGGGATTGGATGGGAGGCCTTGAGAACAACACCACTCCCATTCTTCCTTTAATGTAAGGGAGAATAGTAGTGGTGTCATTCACCCCTTCAAGGCAATTAGATGGGAGACCTTGAGAATCACAGCCACTGCCATTCTTCTTTGAATGGAACCACTGGAATGGTATTGGTGCCATTCTATCCGTCAAGATGATGGGATGGGAGACCTTGAGAATTGAAAGATCCCTGCCCCCTTCGCGTAATGAATTCAGGGGTGCTAGCAGCAGAAGTAGTACTTCTTGTGCAAGGCAGAGCCTCTCACTTGGGGTCTCACCACGGATATCTGGACAAGAGACTAATCCCTCAGTTCTTTCCAAAACCGAACCCGAAAAAACTTCCCTCGCCCAGCAGACAGGCGATTCCTCTAGGATAATTTTATTCTAACGTAGTAAAGGTCATCACTAACCAAACTGATCCAACCCGGAAAAACTAAAGGTCATGGGGTCAGATCAAGGAAAAGACTTGCACTTGGTTATGAACAAGGGGCACAGCCATTGATTCTTTTCCATAGAACAAGGGTTATCTGGGATTTACTTCAACTATCGTAACTTAACAAAATTGAGTCTCATTTTAGAGATCCATCAGTCCAGCCTAACCCCATCCAATCCTATGGGGGTTAGCCAACCGCCCAACCACTATAGTGATAGGATCCATTTAGAAATTTGGTTATGTTTTGCCCTGGGTACCAGGGAAAAGAGTTCCCAGGACCCCTAGCCGGCGCTTCAAGCAAACTTCAAGATAGTAACACCACTTACACACCCAATATGAAATTGCCTGTTTCCTAGATTCAGTTGTCTTTAAAACAATATTTTAATGAAACCATAGTATCACTGATCATAATCCTCCAAAATATCCAGGTTGAATTCTAGTTTCCAATCATTCCTTCATCGGTGTACCTATGGCATCATTGGCAACCAAAACACTCACCACCTGTTCACTCAGGGGCCTTTTCAATAGTTCCTAGCTCATAGTACCCAGAAATATATTCTCTTAAGAAAATCTAGATGGACTCTCCGCCGTTGAAGATCAGCAAGATCAACCAACAGATCCATATAAAAGAGCCATGGACTCATCCGTTGAGGACCAGCAACAAGGACAATCAACCAAATCCATGCCCAAGTTCAGAAAACAACCCTAACTCCTTGTTCTATTTTCTTCCTCAGCGCACGCATGGGTATCTTCGGCGACCCAGAGCCCAAGCACCATATGGTCAGCACTCTCTAGGCTCCTTCATAGGTCACCTAGCGCTTCACTCACATAGGCCGCTTCCTTGGTCCCTCATCCACCGTACCGAAAGCTCACCATTTATATCAAACATTTATATCAAACCGAGGCTGGTCAAGACCTCGACCGACCTTGCTATGCGAGACGTCCTCCGTTGACTCTCCATCAGCTGTTGCAATTTTATCACTTAGGTCTCCACGACCTCATTCACAAGATGGTCAAAATGCTTCCCCAGCATTCTTGACATAAAACAATCATTTAAAAATAGGTCATAAATACAGTTTCTATCGAACTCTCATCTTTCCACATTGTTCCACATCGTTTCTCGTTATTCCACATTCTTCTAAATCAATTCACTTTGCTTATTCCACATCCAGCCATATGTATTCCCATTGTCTTCATCCAATCACATCTCATCACATCTATCCACATCATATCATATTACATCTCATCACATCTATCCACATCACATCACATTCATCCACATCACATCTCATCATATCCAATTACATCTATTCAGATCCTCATCACATCACGTCACATCCATCCTCATCACATCTCATCCATTCACATCTACCCATATCCACATCACATCACATCATATCCATTCACATCACATCTCATCTATTCACATCTACCCCAATCCACATCACATCACATCACATCCATTCACATCACATCTCATCCATTCACATCTACCTAAATCCACATCACATCACATCTCATCCACCTAGATCCACATCACATCTCATCCATTCACATCTACCTAGATCCACATTCATCCACCTTACATCTCATCCATCCATTCACATTACATCACATCACAATCACATCTCATCACATCCATTTAGATATCATCACATCACATTCACATCCATTCACATCTCATCGCATCTATTCAGATATCATCACATCACATTCACATCCATTCACATCGCATCGTATCCATTCACATCCATCACATTCACTGCATCCACATCACATCACATACATTCCATCCACATTACATCACGTCCACATCGCATCTCATTCATTCCATCCACATTACATCACGTCTACATCTATCCACATCACATCTCATTCATTCCATCCGTATTACATCACATCACATCTATCCATATCTCATCACATCCATCCACATCTCATCTCATTCATCCACATCTATCCATTCATTCACATTCACATCTATCCACATCCATCCATTCACATCTCATCTCATTCATCTACATCTATCCATTCATTCACATTCACATCTATCCACATCCATCCATTCATTCACATGCACATCTATCCACATCCATCCATTCGTTCACATTCACATCTATCCACATCCATCCATTCATTCACATGCATATCCACATCCATCCATTCATTCACATGCATATCTATCACATCACATCTCATTCTCATCCATTTACATCACATCACATCCTTTCACATCTCATCACATCCACATCTATTTACATCACACCACATTCATTCTATCCATATCTATCCTTATCACCACATCACATTCATTCCATCCATATCACATTCATTCCATCCATATCACATCACATTCATTCCATCACATATCACATTCATTCCATCCATATCACATCACATTCATTCCATCCACATTACATCATGTCCACATCTATCCACATCACATCTCATTAATTCCATCCATATTACATCACGTCCACATCTATCCACATCACATCTCATTCATTCAATCCACATTACATCACATCCACATCTATCCATATCACATCTCATCCACATCTCATCACAATCACATCCACATCCATTTACATCAAATCACATCCCATCCACATCTCATCACATCCACATCCACATCACATCATATCTCATCCACATCCCATCACATTCACATCCGCATCCATTTACATCACATCTCATTCACATTTAGTACCGTTTTCTAGTTTCGATACCATGGGACTTTTCTAAGTTTCTACCAATTGCTTGGCCTAGTTAAAGGTACTTTTTCTCGATGGATATTTTCATATTCTTTCTCAAGTGAAATATATTCAATATTCTTCTTTTTGAGTAAAAGATTCATGGAATTTACAAAAATCAATTCGACCCATATTTTCCAATAAAATTAATAATGCTCAAAATTCCACTTTTGATAAATACTCATAATTTGAATTATGCCAAAAATTTCTCTTTTACCATTTAATTTCTTGGATCTCAATTATCATGGGAATTCATCTTTTTGCATAAAATAAATTTACCAAAAAATTTTCTTTTACCATTTAATCACTTGGATCTCAAATATCATGGAAATTTCTCTTTTGGTATAAAAATAAATTTACCAAAAATTCCTTTTTTACCATTTAATTAGATCTCAAATATCATGGAAATTTCTCTTTTTGTATAAAAATAAGATATGTATTATTTTCTAAAAATTTTACCATAGCTTCGCTGCTGCTATTACCGATAATTCTTAAATTTTTCTAAAGAATAAAAACTTGTAATGGAAATATGATAGTAGTTCCTCTTTTATGCTTAAAATCAAATTATGAATTTAAATTATAATTTTAACCATAATCGTAAACTTAATTATGATTATCCCACTAGATTAAGCTAATTCCATTATTTCTCTTTTTCCAAATTAATAGGAGAATCTATTTCTCATTTAGAATCAATCAAAGTAGTTTTTAACTACTTATAAATAATCTAAAAGAAATAACCATTATTTTTTTAACACAAAATCATGAAAATATCATTTTCTTAATCTCTAGCTTATCAAGCCTAGAGTTTAGCTTTGAATTAAGAGACTATCATTGAGAAGCATCCTTTTTCAAAGGATTTAGCCATAAAGATGGCTATTCTTTTAGAGAGAGAGATTTACTTAAAGAAAGCATTACAAATAAGCATAAAGGTTAACTTTCTCTTAACTAGCATTAAGACTTTAAGGAAACGCTTGATTTGAGTTAAAACAATTATTTAGAAAGTTTCTCAAGCTTGAGAGGGGTTGAGAAGAAGAAAGTCATTGAGATAAATTAGAAAAAACCATAAAATTTAATTTTACCTCCAAGTTTGGCTTGATTCTCTATTAGCAGTGAAGCCCCTAACCAATCAATTGGTCCACCAAGAGGAGAAGAGCAACTCCAAGAGTTGTTGTAGAGAGAGAGAGCTCCAAGCTCCCAAGAGAGAGAAAAATTTAAGGGATAATAGAAAATATGATTATTTTAATGTAATATTGGAATAGTATAGCTCCAATATTCAATTTTACAAATGACTGAGGGTCTGTTTATAGGTGAGGGAGGCCACTAACCAAGTCCAACTAGCTTCTAGAATTTTTTAGGTTCAGTTTGACTCAATTTGGACGACTCAATTTGGACAAGATTTGGACCAGTTTGGCTCCCTTTTTTATTTGGTTTAATCCAGGAGAGAGACGAGATAAAAATATCATAATTTTTTTTAATTAAAAACCCTTCCACACATGTGAAATAGGCACCTACCTCAAAAGTCCCCCTCTCCTTACCAAGGTGTCAAAAATGCATCATTATTCTAAAATATCTCTTTTTTTAGTAATATCTCATAATTTTTAACTAATAAACCTTGTACTCAGTCAACTCATCTTATGTGAGCATTTACTCATTTTTGGGTATTTTCTTTTATTCTTTTGGATTTATCTCACCCCAACACTTGGATTAATCCAATTGGCCCATTGGAACCTTAATTGGACCATAATCCAAAAATTTCTGAAAATGTAGACCCTTAGGCTAAGGTCCCTTATACCATTTCTAAATAATTCCTAATGCACATTGGAAAGTTCATTTTGAACTTCTGTTTTAGGGGAATCCATTTTAGACACTAGGAGGATTTTTCCAAAGATATCTCAATTTTGGATTATCTCTCTCGAGACATTTTCTCTCTCTAGGCCAAAACAGGGTAAAACAAGATCTTTCTTCTATTTCAGAGAGGGGAATAATTTCAAGAATAGAAGGGGAGGTTCTTACACCTTTACACCTCAAAAGCTGGAGGGAGGAGTCTTACAAGAATGGCAGTGGGGTAACATTCTTCCCTTCCATGTGATGGAAGGCCCTGAGAATGGCAGTGGTGCCATTCTCTCCTTCAATCAAGTTGATGGGAGACTTTGAGGATGGCATCACTGCCATTCCTCCCCTTCAAAGTGATGGGATGCCTTGAGAATGGCACTAGTGCCATTCTTCCTTGAATGAAAGGGGAGAATTGCAGTGGTGCCATTCTTCCCTTCAAGGTGATGGGGAGCCTTGAGAATGGCACCTCTACTATTCTTCCATGAATTTAAGAGAGAATGGCAATGGTTCCATTCTACTGTTTAAGATGACATCAAGGTGATGGAAGGCCCTGAGAATGGTAACGGTGCCAATCTCCCCTTTAATCAAGGTGATGGGAACCTTCAAAATGACATCACTGCTATTTCTCCTTGAATGCAAGGGAGAATGACAGAGGTGCCATTCCCCCCCCTTCAAGGTGATGGAAGGCCTTGAGAATGGTACCACTACCGTCCTTTCTATAATGTAAGGAAGAATGGAAGTGGGGCACATTTACCCCTTCAAGGTGATCGAATGGGAGGCCTTAAGAATGACACCACTACCATTCTTCGTTTAAGGAACAATGGTAGTGGTGCCATTCACCTCTTTGAGGTGATCGGATGGGAGGCCTTGAAAATGGCACCACTTCTATTATCCCCTTTAGGCTGATGGGAGGCCCTCAAAATGGCAGTGGTACCATTCTTCCCTTCAATCAAGGTGATGGGAGGCCTTGAGAATGGTAGTGGTGCAATTTCCCCATTCAATCAAGGTGATGGGAGGCCTTGAGAATTGTAACCACTGCCATTCTTCTTTGAATGGAACCACTGGAATGGCAGTGGTGCCATTCTACCCCTCAAGATGATGGGATGGGAGGCCTTGAGATTGGCACAGCGGTGCCATTTTCCCCTTTTAGGTGATGGAAGGCTCTCAGAACAGCAGTGGTGCCATTCTCCCCTTCCATCAAGGTGATAGGAGGCCTTGAGAATGGTAGTGGTGCCATTTCCCCATTCAATCAAGGTGATGGGAGGCCTTGAGAATTGCAACCACCGGCATTCTTCTTTGAATGGAACCACTGGAATGGCAGTGGTGCATTCTACCCCTCAAGATGATGGGTGTGAGATCCCTCTGCCCCCTCCGCGCACCGAACTCCTGGTAGCTGACAGCGGAAGCAGCCCCCTCATGCGCGGGGCAGGGTCTCTCACTCGGGGCCTCGCCCACGAATGTCCGGGCACGAGACTAGGCTGGTGGTCACTCCGAAAACCGAAACCGAGAAAATTTCCCATGCCCGGAAAGCGGGGACGATTCCACCTTTTTTATTTTTCTTAACGAATTTTTCTAACGAGATCAATTCTAAACTATCCTTCACCTGAATAAATCAGATCGAAGGAAACTATCACTGATATGATTTGATCATTCTGAGTGATTTCAATGCTTTTTTCAATCAAGATCAGGCACAGCCGTTGATCCACTCAATTGAGAAATTTATCAGGGAATTAACTAGCTACTTGAATCCTAGCGTAATTCTAAGATTTTTCAGTTTGATTATTAAAACTCCACTGATTCCAACCTAACCCCATCCGGCCCATGGGTTAGCCATCACCCTGCCACTGGAATCGGTAGATCCAAACAAGTACTCACCCACCCATAATTGAAATGCCTTTCTTAACTTTAGCTTTAGAAAACAGATACGCACACACTCCTCTTTAAAACTTTTATATATATATATAAAAACAATCCATTGACAAACAATTTACTGGTTACACATGTCATACTTCAAAATTTCCATTGAGTCTTTGTTTCTCACAAAACAGTATCACTCTGGACTCTCCGTTGAGACCAGTGAGTCAACAACGAGATCCAGTGAGATAGATTACAATAACATTGGTCTATCATACAATATCTTCCTCAACATACGCATGGGTGTCCTTGGCACTGCAAGCCCGTGCATCGCCTGGTCAGAACCCTCCAGGATCCTCCTTAGGTGTCCTGGCACTTCACTCAGGGACCGTTTGGTCGGCCCTCGCCCATCGTACCGAAAGCGCACCATTTTAACCATACCAAGGCTGGTCAAGACCTCGGTAGGCTTTGTCGCGTGAGCTGTCCTTCGAACACTCCCCGCCAGCTATTGCAACCGAACTTCCCTTAGATAAACATATATGCCCAAAGCTCCCTCTAGCATTCTGGTGTAAGACAGTCCTTTAAGAAAACAGGGTTTCTATGCAAGTTCACAGTTTTGATTTTTGTTTGAAAACCATGAATAATCTTAAATCCGTATCTCAATACTTCTAGATCCAGGTCTGAATTCCAAACACAATTCCTCAAATTCTGTCAACTTGATCCTCAGATCAAAATCAAAGTCTTAACTTAGTTTCAGATTCGGTGGGTGTTTTGAGTGCATTTTTCCTGAACTGAGCACATCGTCATTGACGAAGAAATTAGGTCTTGGTCAATAGTTAGAATCAGAGTTTGGGTCTGGAAAGGTTCTTCCTAAACTATCTTTCTCGAAAGGTACTATTTCAATTTCTCTTTTTCTAAATTTCGTTCGACGAATATTTGCTTACAGATTTCTAAAACATGAATTTCTTATGAGGAATAAAATAATCATTTATCTCAATCTCCGACTTCGATAGTTTAATTGAATTTTCTCATTACCATCTTAGTGAATATGAAACGGTAGCATTTCACAGATTATCTACTTATTCATTTTTTCAATTTTTATAAAAATTAAATAAAGGATTAAGGAGAACCCTTATTTAATTATAAAGATTCTATATGCATCTAATTATGCATAAAATCCAATTCTGATGAAAGTCACACTTTTATCATCATAAAAAATCATTTATGATGAAAATCACTCTTTTAATAAAAAAATATCTTTTATGCACCCATTTATGCATAAAAACCATTTATGATGAAAATCACACAAAAATATCTTGTATGCACCCATTTATGCATAAAAACCATGAAAATCACTCTTTTAATATAAAAATTTCTTTTATACAACCATTTATGCATAAAAATCATTTATGATGAAAATCACTCTTTTAATATAAAAATTTCTTTTATACAACCATTTATACATAAAAATCATTTATGATGAAAGTAACACTTTTATAATAATAAAAATAATCTTTTATGCATACTTTTATGCATAAAAATCAAATATGATAAAAGTAACACTTTTATAATAAAAAATAATAATCTTTTATGCATACTTCTATGCATGAAAATCAAATTTGATAAAAGTAACACTTTTATAATTAAAAAATAATCTTTTATGCATACTTTTATGCATGAAAATCAAATATGATAAAAGTAACACTTTTTTAATTAAAAAAATAATCTTTTATGCATGAAAATCAAATATGATAAAAGTAACACTTTTATAATAAAAAATAATCTTTTATGCATACTTCTATGCATAAAAATCAAATATGATAAAAGTAACACTTTTATAATTTAAAAAATAATCTTTTATGCATACTTTTATGCATGAAAATCAAATATGATAAAAGTAACACTTTTATAATTAAAAAATAATCTTTTATGCATACTTCTATGCATAAAAATCAAATATGATAAAAGTAACACTTTTATAATAAAAAATTAATCTTTTATGTATACTTTTATGCATGAAAATTAAATATGATAAAAGTAACACTTTTATAATTAAAAAATAATCTTTAATGCATACTTCTATGCATGAAAATCAAATATGATAAAAGTAACACTTTTATAATTAAAAAAATAATCTTTTATGCATACTTTTATGCATAAAAATCAATAATAACGAAAGTAATACTTTTATAATAAAACTAAATTTCTTTTATACAAATAATCAAAATGCATCTTCTATGCATGAAAATGACACTTTAGAATATAGAAATCATAAGGATTATTCTTTTAGAATAATGAAAGATAATACTTATTTCCAAATTTTTAAAAAATTTTGCCATAACCTCCTTTGTATGGCTGACCATTTTTCAATTTTAAGTCTTTAAAATTAATTAGAAATGCATCAAGAGTATTTAAATCATTCTAAAGTAACTTTTTTCTACTTATTTAAGAGAAACATTATGAAAAACTTGATTTTATTCATTAATCATTCACCTAGGATAAAGAATGGTTGAATTTATTAGAGAAGAGAGGGGAATGCCTTTTTGTGAGGCATAACATTATTTACAATTTAGAGAAGACAAAAATCATAAAAAACCATAAAATGAATGGAAAAGAGAAGAATCTCCAACTTACATAGATAATTTGTGAGCTTTCCTTTGGCTTGATGGTTTGAGGGTTCAACTCTTGTTTGAGACAAGAGTCGCCACCAATCTTTTGGAAGAGGGAAGGTCAAAAACTAATGAATTATGAGTAAAATTCACTGTTTTTGGCACTTAGGAGAGACAGGGTAACAGTGAAAAATGCTATTGAGTTTCAACAAAGGGGAGGGCTTCTATTTATAGGAAAAAATGAGCTTCTAACCAAGCCAACTAATTCTAGAATTTTCCAGATCAGTTTGGTTAATTTTTGACCATTTTTAGGTCAGTTTTGCTCACTTTTTGGATCTAGTTGAAACAGGAGAGAGGAGAGATAAAAATATCTCATTATTTGGGAGTTTAAAACTCATTCAAGCATGTGAAATAGGCACCTCCTTCATGAGGGAAATTCCCCCATGCAGAGATATCAAAAATGTATCATTTCACCTAGATATCTCTCTTTTTTAACTATTAACCTTGTCCTTAGTCAACTCTTCATCTTATGTGAGTATTTACTCATTTTTGGGGGATTTTCCTTTTATTCTTCTATTTATCTCCTTCCTACATTTGGATGAATCTTATTGGTCCATAGGAACCTTAATTTAAAATTTCGAAAAAATCTTGATTATACTTAATTTCTAATGCACCTTCTGGAAATCTTTTTGAACTTCTGTTTCAGGGGAACTTATTTAAATAAAATGAGATATTTTTCTATCCAAAAATATTTAAAACTGAATTACCACTCTCTAGAAGATTTTCTCTCTCTAGGCCAAAACTGGTAGAAACAAGATCTTTTATATTTCTGAAGAGGGATTTGATTATAGGGGAAGATGCTGGACATCTTGACAGGCTGGGGAGGAATCTTACATTCTCTCCCACTTGAAAAACGCAAGATGCCCTCATCTCGCAAAAACTGGGGGTAATCCCGCAACAACAGATCGGCTTCATTCTCCCAGGTGGCATCTTCAAAAGGATAGAACTTCCATTTTACCAATAATTCTCTGAGAATTCTGTTCCTGAGAATCTTTTCTTGAACATCAGGAATTTCTTCAGGTTGGAGTTCCATCTGCTCTTGGGTTGAAGAGGTTAGGATTTCATCATTAAGCACATGATTTGGGCTTGGCACATATTTCTTTAGAAGGCTTACATGAAATACATTATGACTTTTGAGATGAGGAGGCAGAAGAAGCTCATAGGCTAAGTCACCTACTTTCTTTGTAATCAGATATGGCCCACAATATCTGGGGGATAACTTCTTATACTTCCCAAGAGATAGAGAACATCTTTTGGGCCGTACTCTAATGAAGACCATATCTGCTTCTTCAAACTTTCTGTCTATCCTCTTCTTATTAGCATACTACTTCTGTCGATCCTAGGCAGTTTTAATATCTTTACGAATTGACTGTATCTGTTACTCCATGTCGCCAAGCATCTGTCTAGACATCTCGACCCTAATCAATGGGTCGGACCAAGTTAATGGAGTTAAGCAATCTTGTCCATACAGAGCTTTAAAAGGGCTCATCTCGATACTTCGCTGATAAGAAGCATTGTAGGCGAACTCGACTAGATGCAGATAGCTTAACCATTTCTTGGGTTCCCTGCCCACAGCGTGACCGAAGTATATCTTCGATTACTTGGTTTACCCTTTCAGTTTGACCATCGGTCTCAGGGTGATAAGCCGTGCTGAGATCCACGAAAGTTCCCACTGCTTCGAAAAATGTAGTCCAGAATCTTGAAGTAAACTTGGGATCTCGATCACTTACTATTCTCCTGGGTAGGCCATGCAATCTGAAGATTTCTTTGAGGAACACTCTGGCCACATCCGCTGCAGTGTAGGTTTCTTTTACTGGGATTAGATGGGCAACTTTGGTTAGTCTATCAACTACCACAAAAATGCAGTTGTAACCAGATTGCACTGAAGGTAATCCAGTAATAAAGTCCATACTAATACATTCCCACTTCATCTGGGGGATGTCCAATGGATGTAACTTCCCAGGCATTTTTACTCTCTCACCTTTAAATTTCTGGCATGTCAGACATTAACGTACATGATTCAGTACATCCTTTTTCAGACCAAGCCAAAAGAAGCTTTTCTTTACAGACATGTAGGTTTTGATGAAACTTGGATGTCCTGCTATAAGGCTATCATGAGCTTCATTCAGAATTTGGTCCTTGGTTCCCTCATCATTGGGAATGCATAGCCTGCGATTATAGTACATAATGCCATCATCTAGGCTGTACCCTTGAACTCTGTTCGATTATAGCCTGCGATTATAGTACATGATGCCATCATCTAGACTGTACCCTTGAACTCTGTTCAACTCTTGATGAGGAGTTTTGCTTTCCTGCATAAGTAGGGTAGTAATAGGGCCAAAGAATCTATCCTGCATGATCTTCTCACTTACTTCAATAATCAAAGGATTTTACTTTCCTGCATAAGTAGGGTAGCAATAGGGCCAAAGAATCTATCCTGCATGATCTTCTCACTTACTTCAATAATCAAAGGATTTGATACTACAGTAATTGCAAGCAAGGAGGCTTTTCTGCTGAGGGCATTGGCTACCATATTTTCTTTGCCTAGGCGGTACTTGATTTGAAAATCAAATTCCTGCAGGGTCTGCATCCACCTTCTTTGGTGCATGTTGAGGTCCTTTTGAGTAAAGATCCACTTTAAGCTCTGATGATCTGTCATCAAAGTGAATCTTTTTCCCAATAGGTAATGTCTCCACAACTTTAAGGCATAGACTACTGAAAGTAATTCCACGTCATGGATAGCATAATTCCTCTCATGCGTTCTGAGCTTTCGGGATTCATAGGCCACTGCATGACCTTCCTGCATGAGTGCACCTCCCAGGGCAAAACCACTTGCATCAGTTACTACCTCAAAGGGTAGAGAGAAATCTGGCAGCTTCAGAATGGGACTGGTTACCAAGGCGGTCTTCAGCTTATCAAAAGCACTCTGGCACCTGGCAGACCATTGAAATGGGGTATTTGTTTTGAGAAGGTTAGTCAAGGGGAAGCTATGAGAGCATACTTTGGTATAAAAATTCTATACCAACCAGTCAATCGCAAGAATCCTCTGACTTCTTTCACTGTCTTTGGTTCCGACCAATCTATGCTGCTTGGACTTTTGCAAAATCTAGAGAAATTCCATCTTTGGATACCAGAAAGACCAAGTATTCAACGTGGTCGGCAGAGAAAGTGCATTTGCTCTTTTTGGCAAAGAGTTGATGCTTCCTTAGAATCTCAAGAACTTTTCGGACATGAGTCTCATGGTCAGCTGCATTCTTTGAGTAAATCAGAATGTCATCAAAGAAAACTAGAACAAAATCATCCAAGTATTCTCTGAGGATGTCCTGCATTAGGCGATTGAATGTAGCTCGGGCATTAGTTAATCCGAATGGCATGACAGTAAATTCATAATGCCCATAGCGAGTATTGATGGCTGTTTTTGGTATATCTTGATCATTGATCCTGATCTGGTAATACCCGAATTTGAGATCTATCTTTGTGAAGATCTGGGCTCCATTTAGCCTGTCCAAAAGCTCATCAATTCCTGGGATAGGATACTTATTCTTAACTATCAACTGATTTAGACCTCTGTAGTCCACACAGAGTCTAAGCGTTCCATCTTTCTGTTTCTGAAAGAGGACTGGCGCACCCCAAGGTGAAACATTGGGTCTTACAAACCCTTGTTCTAACAGCTGTCTAAGTTGTTCCTTGAGTTCAATGGCTCCAGGAACTGGCATTTTGTACGTGCGCAGGGCTACGGGTTGAGCTCCGGGGGTTAATTCTATCACATGATCTACTTCCCAAATTGAAGGCATCTCTGTTAGCTCTACTGGGAATAGATCATCAAATTCAGTTAACCATTCTGGTTCTTTAGCCTTAAGCTTTGAGTCTACTGGGTTCATTTTGACAACATAAATTTGTTGCTTCTTCCTAAGTCCTTTCAACAACCTGGAAGCTTTTACTAACTGAAGGTTTGGGGATCCGAAAACTCCAGTTCCTTGAACTTTGTTCCCGTGAAGGTCATGGAAGAAAATGGTTCCATTGTGACAGTGTCTGTCAGCTTAATTTTTGTGGAGCAAATCCATTCCAAGGATCCCGTCAAAAACTCCCAGAGGTAAGACTTTAAACTGACAGTCGGTTACATTACCATCTAGATTGAACTGGATAAGATCTATCTCATGGTGAGTGAGTGCATAACAATATTTACAATTTAGAGAAGACAAAAATCATAAAAAACCATAAAATGAATGGAAAAGAGAAGAATCTCCAACTTACATAGATAATTTGTGAGCTTTCCTTTGGCTTGATGGTTTGAGGGTTCAACTCTTGTTTGAGACAAGAGTGGCCACCAATCTTTTGGAAGAGGGAAGGTCAAAAACTAATGAATTATGAGTAAAATTCACTGTTTTTGGCACTTAAGAGAGGCAGGGTAACAGTGAAAAATGCTATTGAGTTTCAACAAAGGGGAGGACTTCTATTTATAGGAAAAAATGAGCTTCTAACAAAGCCAACTGATTCTAGAATTTTTCAGATCAGTTTGGTCAATTTTTGACCATTTTTAGGTCAGTTTTGCTCACTTTTTGGATCTAGTTGAAACAAGAGAGAGGAGAGATAAAAATATCTCATTATTTGGGAGTTTAAAACTCATTCAAGCATGTGAAATAGGTGCCTCCTTCATGAGGGAAATTCCCCCATGCAGAGGTGTCAAAAATGCATCATTTCACTAGATATCTCTCTTTTTTAACTATTAACCTTGTCCTTAGTCAACTCTTCATCTTATGTGAATATTTACTCATTTTTGGGGGATTTTCCTTTTATTCTTCTATTTATCTCCTTCCTACATTTGGATGAATCTTATTGGTCCATAGGAACCTTAATTGAAAATTTCGAAAAAAATCTTCACCCCCAGGATAATGCCTCTTGAACAGATTATACTTAATTTCTAATGCACCTTCTGGAAATCTTTTTGAACTTCTGTTTCAGGGGAACTTATTTTAATAAGATGAGATATTTTTCTATCCAAAAATATTTAAAACTGAATTACCACTCTCTAGAAGATTTTCTCTCTCTAGGCCAAAACTAGTAGAAACAAAATCTTTTATATTTTTGAAGAGGGATTTGATTACAGGGGAAGATGCTGGACATCTTGAGAGGCTGGGGAGGAATCTTACAATGGGATGGGAGGCCTTGAGAATGGCAGCGGTGCCATTTTCCCCTTTCAGGTGATGGAAGGCCCTCAGAACGGCAGTGGTGTCATTCTCCCCTCCATCAAGTTGATGAGAGGCATGGCTTCACTTCCATTCTTTGTTGAATGTAAGAGGGAATGGCACCGCTGCCATCTAGCCTTAAATGTCAGGAGAAATGGCAATAATGCTATTCTCCCCTTCAATCTGATGGGAGTCCTTAAGAATGGCACCACTACCATTCTTCCTTTAATGTAATGTTTAATAGTAGCAGTGCCATTCTCCCCTTCAAGAAGGTGATGGGATGGGAGGCCTTGAGAATGGCACCACTACCATTTCTTGAATGTAAGAGAGAATGGCAGTGGTGTCATTCTCCCCATGAAGTGATGGGAGGCCTTGAGAATGGAACCACTACCATTCTTCCTAGAATGTAAGGGATAATGGCACCACTACCATTCTTCCTTGAATTTAAGGGAGAATAGCAATGGTTGCATTCCCCCCCTTGAAGGTGATGGAAGGCTGTGAGAATGGCACCACTGCCATTATTCCTTGAATGTAAGAGATAATGGCACTAGTGCCATTCTCCTCTTCAAGGTGATGAGAGGCCTTAAGAATGGCACCACTACCATTTTTCAAAGAACATAAGAGAGAATGGTAGTTGTGCCATTCTACCCCTCAAGATGATGGGATGGGAGAGAATGGCAGTGGTGCCATTCTCCCCTTTTTCAGGTGATGGAAGGCCCTGAGAGTGGTAATGGTGCCATTCTCCCCTTCAATCAAGTTGATGGGAGGCATGGCATCACTCCCATTCTTCCTTGAATGTAAGGGAAAATGGCACCACTGCCATGTAGCCTTGAATGTAAGGGAAAATGGCAGTAGTGCTATTCTCCCCTTTAAGGTGACAAGAGGCCACGAGAATGGCACCATTTGCCATTCTTCCTTTAATGTAAGGCTTAATGGCAATGGTGCCATTCTTCGCTTTCAAGAAGGTGATGGGATGGGAGGCCTTGAAAATGGCACCACTTCCATTCCTTGAATGTAAGGGCCTTGAGAATAGCACCACTTCCATTCCTTGAATGTAAGGAAAATAGCAGTGGTGCCATTCTCCCCATGAAGTGATGGGAGGCCTTGAGAATGGCACCACTGCCATTCTTCCTTGAATGTAAGGGAGAATGGCACCACTGCCATTCTTCCTTGAATGTAAGGGAGAATGGAAGTCATGCTAGTTTTCCCTTTAAGGTGATGGGAGGACTTAAGAATGGCAGCCAGTGGCATTCTTCCCTATAAAAGTAAGGGGTGAATGGCAGTGGTGCCATTCTACCCCTTAAGAGGATGGGATGTGAGGCCTTGAAAATGGCAGTGGTGCCATTCTCCCCTTCCAGGTGATGGAAGGCCCAGAGAATCTCCTTCAATAAGGTTTATGGGAGGCTTTGAGAATGACATCACTGCGATTCCTCCTTGAATGTAAGAGGGAATGAGCCATCTAGCCTTGAATGTAAGGGAAATGAAAATGATGCCATTCTCCCCTTCAAGGTGATACGAGACCTTGAGAATGGAATTATTGCCATTCTTCCTTTAATGTAAGGCTAAATGGTAGTGGTGCCATTCTCCCCTTCAAGGTGATGGGATGGGAGGCCTTGAGAATGGCACCACTGCCATTCTTCCTAGAATGTAAGTGGGAATGTAAGTGAGAATGGTAGTGGTGCCATTCTCCCCATGAAGTAATGGGAATGTAAGTGGGAATGGCAGTGGTGCCATTCTCCCCATGAAGTAATGGGAAGCCTTGAGAATGGCACCACTGCCATTCTTCCTCCTAGAATGTAAGAGAGAATGGCACCACTGCCATTCTTCCTTGAACGTAAAAAATAATGGTAGTGGTGCCATTCTTTGCTTCAAGGTGATGGGATGGGAGGCCTTGAGAATGGCACCACTCCCATTCCTTGAATGTAATGGGGAATGGCAATGGTACCATTCTCCCCATGAAGTGATGGGAGGCCTTGACAATGGCACCACTACCATTCTTCCTAAAATGTAAGGGAGAATGGCACCACTGCCATTCATTGTTGAATGTAAGGGAGAATGGTTGTCATGCCAGTTTCCGCTTCAAGGTGATGGGAGGACTTAATAATGGCAACCATTACCATTCTTCCTTCTTTAAAGTAATGGGGAATGGAAGTGGTGCCATTCTATCACTCAAGATGATAGGATGCGAGGCCTTGAGAATGGTAGTGGTGCCATTCTCTTCTTTTAGGTGATGGAAGGCCCAAAGAATGGCAACGGTGCCATTCTCCCCTTCAATCAAGTTGATGGGAGGCTTTGAGAATGACATCACTCCCATTCTTCCTTGGATGTAAAGGGGGAATGGGCCATCCAGCCTTGAATGTAAGGGGAATGGAAGTGGTGCCATTCTCCCCTTCAAGGTGATGAGAGATCTTGAGAATGGCATTACTGCCATTCTTCCTTAAATGTAAGGCTAAATGGGAGTGGTGCCAACTCCCCCTTCAAGGTGATGGGATTGGTGGCCTTTATAATGGCACTGCTACTATTCCTTGAATATAAGGGAGAATGTCAGTGGTACCATTCTCCCCATGAAATGATTGGAGGCCTTGAGAATGGATGCACTGCCATTCTTCGTGTAATGTAAGGGAGAATGGCAGTGGTGCCATTCTCCCCTTTAATCAAGGTGATAGAAGGCCTCCAGAATGGCAACACTGTCATTCCAGCGGTTCTATTCAAGCAAGAATGGCAGTGGCTGCAATTCTCAAGGCCTCCCATCCAATTGCCTTGAAGGGGTGATTGGCACCACTACCATTCTCCCTTTCATTAAAGGAAGAATGGTAGTGGTTTCATTATCAAGGCCTCCCATCCGATCACCTTGAAGGGGTGAATGGTAGTGGTACCATTCTAAAAGCGATTGGATGGGAGGCCTTGAGAATGACAATGGTGACATTCTCCCCTTTCATGTGATGGAAGCTCTGAGAATGGCAGTGGTGCCATTATCTCCTTCAATCAAGTTGATGGGAGGCTTCAAGAATGGCATCACTCCCATTCTTCCTTGACTGTAAGGGGGATGGCACCATTACCGACCAACCTTGAATGTAAGGGGTAATGGCAATGGTGCCATCCCCCCCCCTCAAGGTGATGGGATGCCTTGAGAATAGCACTAGTGCCATTCTTCTTTAAATGAAAGGGGAGAATGGCAATGGTGCCATTCTCCCCATCAAGGTGATGGGGAGCCTTGAGAATGGAACCTCTACCATTCTTCCATGAATGGAAGGGAGAATGGTAGTGGTGCTATTCTACCATATAAGATGACATCAAGGTGATGGAAGGCCTTGAGAATGGCAATGGTGCCATTCTCCCCTCTTTAATCAAGGTGATGTGGACCTTGAGAATGGCACTCAAATGACATCACTGCTATTCTTCCTTGAATGCAAGGGAGAATGACAATGGTGCCATTCCCCCCTTCAAGGTGATGGCCTTGAGAATGGCACCACTGCCATTCCTTGAATATAAGGGAGAATGGTAGTGGTGCCATTCTCCCCATGAAGTGATGGGAGGTCTTGAGAATAGCACCACTCAAAATTCTCCTACAATGTAAGGGATAATGGAAGCACTACCATTCTTCCTTGAATGTAAGGGAGAATGGCAGTCATGGCATTCTCCCCTTCAAGGTGATGTGATGACTTGAGAATGGCATCCACTACCATTGTTTCCTGAAAGTAAGGGGGAATGGCAGTGGTACCATTCTACCCCTTAAGATGATGGGATGTGAGGCCTTGAGAATGGAAGTGGTGCTATTCTCCCCTTTCAGGTGATGGAAGGCCCAGAGAATGGCATTGGTGCCATTCTCCCCTTCAATCAAGTTTATGGGAGGCTTTGGGAATGACATCACTCCCGTTCTTCCTTGAACATAAGGGGGAATGGGCCATCTAGCCTTGAATGTAAGGGGAACGGCAGTGGTGCCATTATCCCTTCAAGGTTATGGGATACATTGAGAATGGCACCCTTGCCATAAATATCAACTCAAGACCTATGGGTTGGATCAAAGTATGAATTCTTCAAAGGAGAGAGGGGCAAAGATGTTGATTAATTCCTTGGGAGGAGGATTGAGTTGGAAACCTTAGCAATAATAGAGATGAAGATGTTTATAAATTGAGATGTGGCTATAGAGGGTGACAAAGAAGCTTGGGACATATTGAGGAGAGCTTTGAGAACGAGATATGGAAAAGTGGACAGCCCAGAAGATCTTTGAAGAGATTTGAGTAGGTTGTATCAAGGGGAGGAAGAAGAGATTACAGGTTTTGTGAATAGATTTGAAGCAGTTTGGAGAAGAATTCTAGGGGTTATGGGAGAAAATTAGGTGCCACCTCTCTTTCTAAAGAAAGAGAGGTTTATAGGATTGTTACATTTGGGAGCATTAAAGAGAAAGTGGAGCTTAAGGATCCAAATACATTAGTTGGTTTTGAATAACTTGCTTAGCAAGATTCAGGTTTCCAATTTGCTTTGTCAACTTCTGAATTTCTTGATGAAGCCTATCTTTCCCTCTATTTGTCTCTACAACCCTTGGAACCTCCACATGAGACTCCCTTTCCACATAGAAATGCATAGGGAAAGGCTCCACTACATTCTTGTTTACTTCCCTTTCCTTCATTGTCAACTCGAGTTTCCTCACCTTCTTCCTACATTGCTCTATAGCCATTCTTACTACTTTTGCGACACTTTAATGGCTCGTCATGTGGCTAAACAACATCATGTTCAAGATGTAAACCCTAATGTACCAAAAGTTGAGTTGAATGATGCTTCTCCATGCATTGTTGATACCTTTATTGATGTTATGGATGTTACTTGCTTGGATATGGTTGATGGAGATGTTGGTTTAGATGATGTTGAGCCCTTGGATATGGGTCATGTGGATATCTAGCTAGGTTGTTATGATGTGCTTAGTTATTAGGGTTGTTGCTTATGGGTCATGTGGATATCCAGCTAGGTTGTTATGATGTGCTTAGTTATTAGGGTTGTTGCTTATGGGTCATGTGGATATCTAGCTAGGTAGTTGTGATGTGCTTAGTTAGGGTTGTTGCTTATGGGTCATGTGGATATCTAGCTAGGTAGCTATGATGTGCTTAGTTAGGGTTGTTGCTTTGTAGGATGTAGATTATTTGGAGATGATTGAGGGCTTGGTTGGTGTGAAGAGTCAATATGATGATGATTTTCATATGCGGATTCTAATTTGTAGAAAGAGAAGTCCTATAAGGAGACTTGTGGCTCTATGCTAGGTGAGGTTGTTAGTGGGCACATGCATGACCTTTTAGAGGTAAATGGGATTGATGATTTGGGTGACCAAGTAAGTGTGGCATTTATTCCTTGGAGCATAGAGAGTCTATCTTTATGTGGATATAACCTTGTAGCTACGGAAGAGGAGGCTTGGCTTAGGGACATTGATGCTAAGATCTCTCTTGTCTTTGAGAGAGCTAGCTCTGAGGGTGGTCTAGAGGAAGAAAAGATCTTCTATGATGGTAGGGATGTTTTTGGGAAAAAGGAAAATGATTTACATATGCAAGTTACAAAGGGAAATGCTGAAGTCATATATTCAAAAGATCTATGAGCTTTACGACCTGTGTGGGATGAAGGCTTGCTGGAGGTACACAGAGTTGAAAGGGATTCTGAGTCATATGATGAGATATCTATAATCATGTGTACATGAGAAAGTGGTGTCATTCGGGTGAAGGATTTAGGGGTGATGAGAGACCTTGGAAGAGTCATGAGATGGTATGAAAGAGAATAGGATGAATGGCATTTCAAAATTTCTATGAGTAAAGGGACTAGAACAAGGGTTGACAGAATGTATGCTTGGATAGTGCAACCGTTTGATAGAGGCAAAAAATTGATGATGTTTGTAGGTTTCTTATAGGTTTTTGATCTAGGTGGGAGGGTGAATTCCAATGAATGGCTATAGACAGTGATATTATACCCTTTTGATCAAGGAGAATGTTGGATTGTATCTCAGCTTCATAGATCCTTTGATCAGAAACAAAAATAGGAGAAAGAGTAAGGAAGATAGAGTGAAACACGTGAAACACTTAAAAGTGTTTCACCATGGTATTGGGGCAATATGTGAGCAGCTTTTTGTGCCCTATGCAAAGATAAGGAATAGGGAGATGCAATGTAAATATGATAGCTTAGGATGAGCCTTGGTTGGGGCAAGGATGGTGACCATTGTTTGAAACCAAATGGCTAGAATGTATGGGTAGGCCATACACTTTCTAAAAGGGTAATTGTGCTTGAAGAAGCACATGGAGAAATCTAGTTAATGAAAAATGAAAGCAAGCGACGGGTGGTAGTTTTGTTTTAGAAAGGAAGAGTAGTGTCTTTTTGTTAGCGAAAATGGTTTTTTTTTCTAGGGAGCATGCAGAATGCTAGAAAAAAGGAGAAGAGAAGAGAAAGCATTCTCCCATTGAAGAGGGTAAGCATAGTGTGAGCAGGTTTGTGCTGGAGCAGAGAAGAGGGAGTGTATGTGGGTTAGAGAGTCAACTGAAGGTTGTAGAGGAGGCAAACCCAGTATCTTTGATTGCATCTCTATTGGATTTTGGTACAACCTAAGACTTGTCTTAAGGTTGGTATTTGAAGAAGATCTCCATAAGTGGCTACAATATAAGAATTTAGATGTTGTGGAGATTCTCCTTGTTTCTATGTTTTTTTACTCTTGTTTGAGCCCGAAGTGTGAGGGTGGTTGTTGTTGAAACTGGCTTTGTTTAGCAAGATTAAAGAAGACAGAGTGCTTTGGTCTAACAATTATGAATGGATAAATTATTTTTATGTTATGATTCTAATGATTATATTAGTGTGATTGAGATTGTTGAGAAAAAACATTTGTGAGTGAAAATGTGAAGTATGTTGAGTCCAACAGTGTCAGATAGGGTCACTCGGGTGTCAAAACCAGTCAGAGTTAAGGGTGTAGAAGTGTAGAATTGGTCCTTCTAGATTTAGAAGAAGCTATTTTGAGTCTAGTATGATAGTCAAAAGTTAGTCTAAGTTAGCAGGCCCACCAAGATAATACCTCCTTATCCCACTTATCTCATGAATCATCAAAGAGATCCAAAAGTGGGTTAAGCATGAGGAGCTAATGCTAAATGAGACATTCACATGTAAAGAGAGTGTTTGAATAAGGGTTTGAAGATAAGAGAATGGCAATGACACAAAATGCTCAATTGAGAAGGCTTCATTCCTTTTTTTGAAAGGGAGAGGAGGGCTCCTTTTATAGGTGGAGAATCACCCTCTCTTCCATTGTTACAAATTACAACATAAAAATCTTCAACCCTTCAGTGACATAAGGGTAGATGTCACCATCAATTGTGCTCTTAGGCTAAGTCTTCTATTGATTATTAAATTGAAGACTTTTTGACTTTGAAAGTGTGATGAGATAATAGCCTAGTCTAAGTGGCATGTAGGTGGAAATCCCACTTACACATGGCAGAATTCTCCTCTTCCATGTAAACATTCTAGAAGAATCTTTCCCAATTATGCACCTACACACACTCCTCCACATGCCTTCCACACTCCCCAACTTGTAGCCTTATGGTGAATACTATATTAATAATACAATTAAAATCCACGTGAGCATGAAGGCGCACTTTTATTTTCCACATCACTAGCCTATCTACCATACCAAAGTATTTATCAAGCATACTTGTGGCATTTACAATGTGTGCCATCCAAGGATGGAGCTCTTGTACCTGAGATGTTGAGGTTATCTCTACTCATGGTGGGGTCGGCACACTTGGAGAAGATTAGAATGTGGACTCAATATGAAGAGTGGCCTCCTTCTTCAAAGTAATACAAAGAGCCTCTTTAAAATTAGTGGGATCTTTGCTAAGAACTTTTCCATGCAAGCGGGGATCCAAAGCCATGATAAACTTGCTCATCTTAAGGTGATCCATTGCTAAAGAACTCTTTGAATCTCCCATCATAGAAGGTGAAAAAGAAGAAGCAACAACATGTAAAGCAGCTTGTTGATATTTGATGAACAAGGCTTCATACCTCACTGAAAAGGCAGAAACTGACTGTCTCCTTTCTTTTGGAAAATCTGATCCAATTACAATAGTAAAGCATTTGGTGACTCCACTATCCCAAATCTCTCCTTCATTGCTTTGGTCAACCTTTCCCAATCGTTCTTGGACTCCTCTAGCAAAGCCTCATGCCAAGTTAAGGCCACACCCTCCAAGAAATCTGGAAGTATTTCTACCCTCTCCTTCATAGACCAACCCGTCAAGCAGCATGCTCAGTTAAACTCTCGGAGATAACTCCCCGAGTCTTCTCTTTCTGATCCTTGGAACACCGGAATGTTGAACATCTTGCACCAAAAGATAAGTAGCAACAAGGGAAATTTACTTATTTCAAAATAACTTTTCTTTAATCATGCAGAACCTTGAGGTTAAAATAGAATAATTCTTCTAAGTAAAACCTGCCCGTCGTCTCCACCAAAAGATGTGACACAAAGTTGGGGTTTTGACTTCGGTCACTTCTTAGAATCAAAACACACTTGTATGAAACCTCACAGCCTCCTCACCTCCCTGTCTCTCCCTAGGTTAAGATAAAGATAAACACATCAAAGGTGAGATCATAATTCATGGAAGGAAAGATGAAAGGCTCAGGAGAAGCAAGAATTTCTGCCAGTCTTGTAGCTCTAAACAAGAGGGCAATTCTTTGTTAGAAGAAAATCTTCCGACTCAGGATTATGTGAATGGAAACATACGGGGAATGTTGGTAATGTTCATCCATTCTTTGAATTAGGCGATTTAGACGAAACATCATAAAGTAAAAGAATATAGCAATCACTTACAAGAGGATAAGATACATGGGATTTACTTTTTGATAAGAGATTAAGAGAAATTAATCATTATTAAGAAGAAATAATGGCCAAAAGTCTATTAAAATAGAGATACACATAGAATTGCAATTTTAAATCCATATAGATTGTATAAAAGAGGATTACATAGGTATGTAGAGATTGAAGAGAGCTTTGTGCCTATATAAAAACTTTTAAAAACGGGCAACCGAGCGAAAAGTTATGAGCATTTTACTACCAGACTATAAAATTGCCAAAATTCGTCTACTTTGGAAGAAATTCTGATCATCAATGAAGTAAAGGATTAAGAAATTAGTTACATGAGTGGAAAGAGCATATAAAGAGCTTCCTAGCCATATGATCAATTTTAGAAACCAATACTTGAGTGATGAGTAATTACTATTGCAATTTGGGTATTAGACCACAAAAACTGCGATTCTCTCTCTTTGCATGAAACCTCAATTTTCACATAGCCTCTTGCCTTTCATCTCATTCATGATTCAAGCTAGAGGGTAAGGGTTAATATTGCTCAGCAAATAATTGTAAAGATTTACATATGGTCCCCAAAGTCTTTCCATATGCTCATTACCGCTAAAACCATTGGTCCTCAAAGTCTTTCCATATGCTCATTATTGGTACCTCCAAAGGACAGCGGCAATAAGGCAAGGGCTACCTTGAGAAGTCACAGGCCCACCAAGATAATAACTTCTTATCCCACTTATCATGAATCATCAAAGAGGTCCAAAATTGGGTTAAGCATGAGGAGCTAATGCTAAATGAGACATTCACATGTAAAGAGAGTGTTTGAATAAGGGTTTGAAGATAAGAGAATGGCAATGACACAAAATGCTAAATTGAGGAGGCTTCATTCCTTTTTTTGAAAGGGAGAGGAGGGCTCCTTTTATAGGTGGAGAATCACCCTCTCTTCCATTGTTACAAATTACAATATAAAAATCTTCAAATCTTCAGTGACATAAGGGTAGATGTCACCATCAATTATCCTCTTAGGCTAAGTCTTCTATTGATTATTAAATTGAAGACTTTTTGACTTTGAAAGTGTGATGAGATAATAGCCAAGTCTAAGTGGCATCATGTAGGTGGAGATCCCACTTACACATGGCAGAATTCTCCACTTCCATGTAGGCATTCTAGAAGAATCTTTCCCAATTATGCACCTACACACACTCCTCCACATGCCTTCCACACTCCCCAACTTGTAGCCTTATGGTAAATACTATATTAATAATACAATTAAAATCCACGTGAGCATGATGGCGCACTTTTATTTTCCACATCACTAGCCTATCTACCATACCAAAGTATTTATCAAGCATACTTGTGGCATTTACAATGTGTGCACCCTAAATCAAGTAAAACCATTATATTTGAAGATAGAATGTTGTTATCAGGGTAGCCACCAAGCCGCCGCATCACCACGCTATTATTCCATTGTGGACGCGCTTCTTGGACAAGCTTCCACCTTATTACCATATTGAGAAACCATCAAAATATGTACAAAATTCAAAATGAAAGATATCAATTTTTTATGTCACAGCACCACTGCCATTCCCCCTTACATTCAAGAAAGAATGGTAGTGTGGCTGCCATTCTCAAGGCCTTCCATCACCTTGATTGAAGGGGATAATGGCACCACTGCCATTCTACCCTTTTGGATAAGGAAGAATGGCAGTGGTGCCATTCGCAAGGCCTCCCATCACCTTCAAGGGGAGAATGGCACCACTGCCATTCTCCCTTACATTCTAGCAAGCAAGGCAGGGGTGCCATTCTAAAGGCCTCCCTCACTTCACGGGAAGAATGGCACCACTGCCATTCTCCCTAACATCAAGGAATGGGATTGTTGCAGAGATTTGAGGAGGTGAAAATCCAACATGTTAAGAGGGGTTTTAATTAAACAATTGATGCATTGGCAAGAGGGGGGTTAGAAAGGATTTGGAAGCTCATGTCTTGGCTCTAGCCCACCCCACTTATAGACTTTTGTCATGCAATGCAGTGTTCAAGTTTGCCTATGAACTACACTATACCCCTCCGGTCGTCTCACGATTGGAGTTGAAAAAAAAATCCCCCTTTCGGGGTTAGTTCCAATGGCCCTTTTTGCACTTTCTTTCTTTTGAAAGTGGTGGTGAAAATCTTGTAGGTTGAAGACCTATAAGATGTCCCTCCCCCTGCCTAGATCCAATATACTCCTCTACAAGTGTGTATACCCAAATGAATACAATCAACACAGCCATAGATGGTGGGTGAACAAGAGTAGTCAGGTTTCTGATGGGGGTTAAGAATTATGTATTTAGGATTGCAAGTAGTCCATGGGTATTTACTTCCATACCCATGAGGTCTCAAAGTCAGGAGCTTGTAACAATACGCAAGATTTTGCATATTGTGAAAAATTTTAGAAAACTTTTGGCAGGGTCTCCTTTGTATTGTGGATGAATTTTCAATTTTTACTTGCATAAATGTGTAATAGATGACAAATAGAAAAAGAAAAAGAAAAAACTTACCCATTTCTTAAATAGTACCACTCTTTCATCTTGAGGGGTAGAATGGCACCATAGCCATTCCCCCTTACATTCAAGAAAGAATGGTAATGGCTGCCATTCTCAAGGCCTCCCATCACCTTGATTGAAGGGAAGAATGGCACCACCTCTTTTCTCCCCTTTCGTTTAAGGAAGAATGGAAGTATTGCCATTTCGAGGCCTCCCATCACCTTCAAGGGGGGGAATGGCACCATTTCCATTCTCCCTTACATTACATGAAGAATGGAAGTGGTGCCATTCTCCATTACATTCTAGGAAGAATGGCATTGGTGCCATTCTTAAGGCCTCCCATCACTTCATGGGGAGAATGGCACCACTACCATTCTCCCTTACATTCAAGGAATGGAAATGGTGCCATTATCAAGGCCTCCCATCCCATCACCTTGAAGGGGAGAATGGCACCACTGCCATTCAGCCTTACATTAAAGGAAGAATGGTAGTAATGCCATTCTCAAGGTCTCCCATCACCTTAAAGGGGAGAATGGCACCATTTCAATTCCCCTTACATTCAAGGCCATCACCTAAAAGGGGAGAATGGCACCACTGCCATTCTCAAGGCCTCACATCCCATCATCTTGAGGGGTAGAATGGCACCACTGCCATTCTCAAGGCCTCACATCACATCATCTTGAGACGTAGAATGGCACCACTGCCATTCCCCCTTACTTTCAGGGAAGAATGGAAGTGGCTGACATTTTCAAGTCCTACCACAACCTTGAAGGGAAAACTGGCACGCTTTCCATTCTCCCTTACATTCAAAGAAGAAAGGCAGTGGTGCCATCCTCTCTTACATTCTAGGAAGAATGGTAGTGGTGCCATTCTCAAGGCCGCCCATCACTTCATGTAGGGAGAATGGCAGTGGGAATGGCACCACTGCCATTCTCCCTTACATTCAAGGAATGGCAACGGTGCCATTCTCAAGGCCTCCCATCCCATCACTTGGAAGCACAGAATGGCACCACTATCATTCTCCCTTACATTCAAGGAAGAATGGCAGTGGTGCCATTCTCCCTTACATCTTAGAAAGAATGGCAATGGTTCCATTCTGAAGGCCTCCCATCACTTCTTGGGGAGAATGGCACCACTGCCATTCCTCCTTACATTCTAGGAAGAATTGCAGTGGTGCCAGTCTGAAAGCCTCCCATCACTTCGTGGGGAGAATGGCACCACTGCCATTATCCCTTACACTCAAGGAATGGAATTGGTGCCATTCTCATGGCCTCCCATCACTCAACTTAAAGAGGAGAATTGCACCACTACCATTCAACCTTTCACCTACAACTTGGAACTCTCTACAAGAGCCCTAAATAAGAATGTCAAGTCTCTTATTTTCCTGCTTCCATCTTTGTGTTGCATCCTTGCATTGATCACCACTCATCACGCAACAGGCATAGTTATAGCGCCAGCTTATTTAGCTGGGTTTACACTATAGAGAACCCTAGTATGTATTTGGTTGAGCACCTTTTCATATGGTGTGTACTCTTATCTTTGTATATGGTGTGTTGAGTGTTGTGTGAAGAAGAATAAGATTTTCAGCCTCTCACCTTGTGTATTCTCTTTTAGAGTTTTGTGAGTCTCTGTGTGCTTGCAAGAGCTCAAGCTCTCTTCTCCCCTGCATCTTTTCAGGTTAGAGAGTCAACAACTGAAGGTTGCAGAGGCAAGTCCAATAACTCATTATTCATCAAAGAAGTTTGATGCTATGGAGATTCTCCTTGTTTCTAGTTTTTTAAACTCTTGTTTAAGCCTAGAGTCTCAGGGTTGTTGAGACTATCTTTTTTTCATGCAATATTGAAGAAGACAGTACTTTGGTCCAATCAATTGTGAATGGATAAATGAGTTTTGGGTTATGATTATACTAATTGTGTTACTTTTATTGAGCCTTTGTTGAGAAAAAAACAATTGTGAGTGAAGATATGAAGTATGTTGATTCACGTTTGAGTCAGATAGCATCAGAGGTGAGAGTCAGTGTAGTGTAAGATAGGGTCAACTCTACGAGTCAGCAGCATCTACTGAGAGTCAATAGTATAAGATAGGGTCAGCTAGAGAGTCAGTAGCATCAAAGATGAGAGTCAGTAATGTAAGATAGGGTCAGCTGAGTGTTAGAACTAGTTAGTTGGGAAGGGTGGAATTAGTCCTTCTGGGTTGAGAAGAAACTATTTTGGGTCTATTCTGATAGTCAAAAGTCACTATGAGTTAGTCAGATAGTTTTCAGGCTAAAGGATATCTAATAGAGTCAGATTGAAGGTAGCTGTGAGTTTAGGAGTTTTCAAGTTGAATCTTTGTGAGGTCTAGGGTTTTTGAGTGTTTGTGAGTCCTAGATGACATAGAGGTAAGGAGATCTCAAATCAGTTGAGTTAGATGAACTAGTTGAATCAAAACTGGGTCAGATACTGTCATATAAGAGTCAATAGAGCTAAGTTGACATGTCCAGGAGGGTTCTAGACTAAGAGTTTAGAGGATTGCAAGTTTTGGAGGAAGATCACAAGGTTTGGAGGACAAGAATCCAATAGAGGTGAACAATAATGAGCTGAATAAAAAAACATTCACAACAAGAGATCAGTTGTGAGAGTCGGTTGGGGTAAGTTTAGGTCAGCAGTAGATTAGAAGAGGTCAAATAAGGAGTCTGTTGAGAGTCATATATAATCTAAGTGGAAATTTAGAGGGTCATCTAGTTCAAAGTGAAGAGAGTAAGGTGTTGGACTGTGTTAGGAAAGATTCAAAGGGTATCTGTAGATCTATTGTGTCTTAGGCTAGGTGTTTTCAGTGCATTGGATGCTATAGAGACCATCTTCCAGAATTTAATTGGTCTTCCAATGTTTTGGTGTCCCCACTCAGGATAGAGTTCTTGTTTAGGGATTTGATCAACAAGCTGGAAACCTCCTCCAAAATCTCTCCTAAATCTGCACTCAACTTGCCATTCTGATCCAATGGCACTGAGATAGGCTGATAGCCTATCATACCATACTTGGACAACATGTCCAAGCCATACTGTCTCTACAGTAATCCAATACCATGTGGTGACCTAATCACCTCAATGCCCAAGAAATATCTGAGCTCCCCCAGATCCTTCATCTCAAACTTCTGTCTAAGCAAGATCTTTACATCAAAGATCTCTCCATCATGGTCCCCCGTAATGATCAAGTCATCTAGATAGATGACAACAAGCACAACCCCTCTATCACTGTGTCTCACATACAGCGAGAAATCTGCATTGGCTACACAAAAGTCAATAGTGACAAGATATTCAGAAATCTTGTCGGACCATGCTCTTGGTGCTTGTTTTAAGCCATACAAGGCTTTCTTCAACCGAATGCATTCTTTACATCCATCTGATGTAAAGACCATTGCTTTGATGCAGCCACCACTGCTATCACAACTCTCACTGTTGCCATCTTGGCAACTAGGCTGAAAGTTTCCTCATAATCAATGCCATATGTCTGCGCATATCCTTTGGCTACCAATCTAGCCTTGTACTTGCTTATGCTTCCATCACTGTTATGTTTTACTTTGTACACCCACTTGCATCCAATGGCTTTCTTGCCTTTAGGCAATTGCACTAAATCCCAAGTCTCATTTTCATATAGTGCATCCATCTTCTCATCCATAGCTTTCTCCCAACACACATTTCCAATAGCCTCATCATCAATGCATGTGGGCTCTACAACCTGCAAAACTTTTGCCATGTATGCATAGGGATGTGCCACATAACCATCATAGGTAAACCTCTGCATAGGATTCTTCACTCTCCCAGATCTTCGCAGCTTTGCATTCATGGCTTCCATAGCCTTCTTTACACAGGTGTTCTCATAGCTATACGAGAATGCCCTGCAGAAATGTCAGGCATACTAAGGGGCTCAACCACTTTCTCTTTACCTTTATGTGATGTACTAATCACATTTGCACGTCTGGTATTATGACGTAGCCTGCCACTCCATGGTCTATCAACTGAACCACTAGATGAGGACTCTCCTGGTCCACTCAAAGACTATGATTGCTGACTTGCATTCTGTGCAACCACATTTCCACTCACATTAGCCCCAATAGCTTCTTTTTCTGCAACATACCAGCTACTCATCTCATCAAAAACAACATCCCTGCTTACCCTCAACTCACGTGTAGCAGGGTTATAACACCTGTATCCCTTTTGCTCAAGGGAATACCCAATAAACACACATTTTTTAGCTTTTGGATCCAACTTAGTTCTCAGCTCATCTGGCACATGCACATATGCAATGCATCCAAAGACTTTTAGATGAGACACATCAAGTTTTTTGCTAGCAGTAAACCTCTCCTTTGGAGTTACATCATGTATGGCTGCAGTTGGAGTCATGTTCATGATGTAAACTACTATAGAAACAACCTCATCCCAATAGCTATGCGACATATTCTTCTCTCCCATCAATGCTCGCGTAATCTCAACAATTTGCCTATTTTTTCGCTCAGCACCTCCATTTTGCTGCGGAGTGTATCTGCATGTAAACTGTCTCTGAATACCATTCTTCTGTAAAAATTCAGAGAACTCATTAGAGAAGTACTCTCCCCCTCCATCTGACCTTAGGCACTTTACATGTTTCCCTGTTTGCTTTTCAACCATAACTCTGAAATTATGAAAATGAGTAAACACCTCACTCTTCTCCTTCATGAAGTATACCCACACTTTCCTTGTCTAATCATCAATAAATGTCACATAATACCTGCAGCCTCCCATAGACATGGTCTTCATAGAACCCCATACATCTAAATGCACAACATCATCTAGTGCATTTCTGCTCACATTTCTGTCACGTGGAAATACATGCTTTGTTTGCTTTCAAAATTGGCATGCTTCACATATTTTCTGCATAGACTTCATTCTCTGCACATTCACATGTCCAATTCTTTTATGCCAAATGTCTATGTCTACAACAATTCTTGAACCATTTGCAAACATCGCAGCACTCACTTCAGGCATGTTTACATTCAATGTAAACATTCTGCCCACTCTGTTGCCTTTTGCAACCAACTTGCACTTGTCTTTAAAGTCTTCAACATAACAACCATCAGGGTTAAACCGAGCCTGCAAACCCTGCTCAATCATTTGTCCAACTCAAACCAGATTCTTTGTTATGTTTGGAACATGAAGTACATCTGCAAGGTACTTCACTTTGCCATCTTGCATAGATAATGGCATATCTCCAACATGGGCCATTGGATAAGCAGTGTCATCCCCTGTTTCCACAAAACCTGGTCTTTCAAGGTTTTTCATCTCCTTGAACCACTCCCCATGACTTGTCATGTAGTTCGAAGCACCTGAAATCAACATACCATACATCATCTTTATGTGCTACTTCAACATTTTCAGACATGGCATTAACGACATGCTGCATAACAAACAACCTTTCATTATCCTCATTGTTTCTGCTCAGGATGCATAGTTGTTTTGCTGTAATTTTTCATTTTGCATGTCAGCCTGCTTCTTATAATAACAATCTGCCTGCACATGTCCAGGCTTACCACAATAAAAGCATCCACGTGTATCATTATACTGCCTTTGCCAATTTCCACGACTTCTTTGACTCCCCCTGCCTCTGAATTGGCCTCTTCCACCTGCGTGTTGTTGTTGTTGTGAATTCTGGGAACTGTTGTTGTTGCTGCTGTTGGCCATAATTCTGATTACCTATTCGACCACCTCCTTGGCCACGTCCACGGCCTCCTCTACCTCGTCCTCTTCCTGAACTTGTGTAGAAGGCATATTGCTCTAAACTATTATTGTTTTATGAAGACTATTGGTCTTCACCCAAGCTCTTCTCTTCTATAATCAACATAGACACCAAATCTGTGAAATTGGGAATGTTTTCTCGAGTCTAAATAGACGTCTTGAATGCCTTGTATTGTGGCCCGAGACCACGTAGACAGACTTCCACCTTATCATCATCATCTACTGAAACACCAATAGATGCAAGGGATTCCACAATACCCTTGATCTTCAATGCATAGTCACTCACAGACATACTCTTTTTCTCCACAATATGAAGTTCATTCTTCAACTGTATCTTTCGTGCCTTGGTATTCGTTTCATAGAGTTTTACCAAGGTGTCCCACGCCTCCTTGGGGGACTTGGCATCTTGTATGTGCCCAATCATAGTGTCCTGTATATTGATAGAGAACCAATACATAACTTTTCTGGCTCCTTGGTTCCAATCCTTGAACTCTTTCACATCTATAGCAAACTTATTGATCTCCGGTATCTTCGGTGTCTCTTCATGCTTACCTTCTATGTAGTCCCAGTAACCCTTTCCCATCAAGAAATTTGTCAACCTGAACCTCCAAGCATGGAAGTTATTCTTGTCAAGCTTCTCTCAGCAACAATCTGGTTTATGCCATCATTTGACATCTTGCCAGACACACAAATTTACCAGAAACAGCACTCTGGTTTGTCCTGCACAAACTGCTGTATTTTCTGCAGCGGTACTGTACTACACTCAAATGTCACAACAACCAGTGACCTCAATGTGCATACATACACCCAATGGCAATCGTTTGACCTCCTTGTAGCACACACAATGTCTGCACAACCAATCTGTCTTCTTGTAATTCTTAAAACAGAGTTCTGCATAGAATCGATGACTTACCCGTAGTGCTCAAAATCACCTGCTTTCTGAAAAATGGAGGTCCTAACGCACCCAAAACACGTTTTCGGCCCAAAAAAATCTTCCGATAGGACAGTATAGTTGCCCTATAGCTTTACTCCCACGAAGAAAGCTCCTCAATCCGAGATTGTTTGTCGGTGCCTCCCGTAGAGCTCCCGACGACAAGGATGTAGTCGCCAACACAAATAGGGAAGAGTAGATCAAGCTCTTACCCTCGTACCGCTTCCTGTGCTTCTCTTGCTTGTAGCTCAGCCCTTAGCATGAACCAGGCTCTGATACCATGAAAAGATGCAGGGGAGAAGAGAGCTTGAGCTCTTGCAAGCACACGTAGACTCACAAAACTCTAAAAGAGAACACACAAGGTGAGAGGCTGAAAATCTTCTTCTTCTTCACACAACACTCAACACACCATATACAAAGATAGGAGTAGACACCATATGAAAAGGTGCTCAACCAAATACATACTAGGTTTCTCTATAGTGTAAACCCAACTAAATGAGCTGGCACTATAACTATGCCAATGGCTGTCACACAGCCTGTCATCCCACTGGCCGCATATCACCCATGATCTCACCAACCATGCTAGTGGTGTAAGTGTGGGGCCTATCCCCCAGGCGGGTCATCAGTGTCCACCGCCTCACTAGATGAGCTCGATATCTCAACATAACCCACGTGCACTCCCTCTACTCTGGCTTAACACAAACCTACTCACATTGCTTCAATGAGAGAATTATTGCTTTTATCTTCTCCTTTTTTCTAGCATTCTGCATGCTTCGTGTTCCCAAAAAAAAGATGGTACTCTTCCTTTCTAAACAACAAAACTACCACATGTCGCCTGCTTTCCTTTTTCATTAACTAGATTTCTCCATGCGCTTCTTCATGCAGAGTTACCCTTTTAGCAAGTGTATGGACTACCCATACATCCTTGCCAACAAAGGCTCATCCTAAGATATCATATATACACTACATCTCCCTATTCATCATCTTTGCATAAGGCACAAAAATCCCCTGACAGCCCATTAATAACCACACGGGCATGACCTAACAAGAGTTTCGAGATGGTTGCATCGCACATGGTCATGATTTTGGTGTTGTTGATACATATGGCTACATGGTAGATGATGATGATTATGATGGTCATTCGTTGTTGGGAGAATTTTTCAAGTCATGACATGATAGGAGTGGATCCTTGGAAGACATGTGTATGGCATGCTTACACATATGGTGCTATTGCAATGGTGTTTACATGGATCTCAGTAGCTTCTATGGAACACGCTTATATGACATGATAGGAGTGGATCCTTGGAAGACATGTGTATGGCATGCTTACACATATGGTGCTATTGCAATGGTGTTTACATGGATCTTAGTAGCTTCTATGGAACACGCTTATAGGCTATTTCTAACACAACCAGATCACAGATAGCCTTGTTATAATATCCACAAACACTAGCCCTTGGTCCTATAATAAATTAAGAAAAGGTTGACCATCCCACAAAATAACTCCTATTAAAGGGCTACGGGCCTAGGATGCCCAAGGACCTAATTTTTAAGCTTTGGCTATGCCCAAGTGTGTAAACCCTAAAAATTAATTAGATAAAGCCTCTTATAACCAAAACCTGTCACTAATTCAATAGAGTGCTCTTCTTCTCTACACTCCTATGCTATTGCTTTCTTGCTTGCATGTTTCTTGTTTGAGGGCCTTGTGTGCTTTCTTGCATGTGTGTGAGAGAGTGAGTGTGTGAGTTTGTGTCCGAAATTATGGAGGAGAGAGTTAAGTGAGAGATACTTCATCTTTTGCATAGTATTTCTCTTGGTAGAAGATAGAGGTTGGGTGGAGCTATGGCTCTCTAAAACTTGAGAGTGGAGTCCTAGTGTTTTGTGGCTATGAAGAGAAGCCCTCAAAATATCACCATGTGCATGTGTATCATCAAGTACATGTGTGCATGTGATACATCATCATCATCATCATCTGCATCATAATATAATTAATGAATCGGTATAGGTGAATGGGAATCAATAGGATGATGGCTAGTAGATGTCATAGATAAGTGACAATCTTGGGATTCATGACTAGCACCCACAAAAGCCACCATTACCATTGTAAACAAGCCCTTAAGATTGGACATTTGTTACTATTAGTATGTTCTACAAAATGAACACTCACCTTGCATGAGGGGAGAATAATTAAATATGAACGGGTCGATCTTTGGGCGTATGCACTTAGCCAACCTTATGAGGGCTAACTCCTCGATGTGAAGCCACTAGAGGCTCATTAGAGCTTCCATGTGCTAGGTAGAGAGCAAAGATGGAAGGAGAACTGCAAAGCTCAACCTCTACCTCAATACCTTCATGTGTGCAAGGAGAGAGAGAGAGAGAGAGAGAGAGAGAGAGAGAGAGAGAGAGAGAGAGAGAGAGAGAGATAAACGAGAGGGAGAGGGAGAGAGGAGATGGAAAGCATCACCTACAATCATACACACACAATCAAGAAAGAAAGTATGCACATAAGCAAACAAGCTCACAACCATCATCCAAACAAGAGAGAAAGAGAGAGGAGAAAATTGAAATGTGGTAATGGGATTGTATCCTTTCATATTTCTTTCAAGTCACTTACATACAAGAGCTCACGTTTTACAATGGCTGGCCACCCATTGGGGGCACAAAACTAATTATCTCACTCTATGTACACTTAGGCTTTTTGGCTCATGGCCATCATTAAACATGTTGTAAGCTTGGTCATCCCATATCTTTTACACATGAAGCGCTTAGCATGGGTTTACATAAAAAAGTGTTATATGAAGTGTAACCACACTTTTGATTAAAAAATAGTAGGAGTAATGTGAACCATTGTGGTTAACATAACCCCTCCTTAATATGGACTCCATCCATGGAAACAATAAAGAAGCTTAGTGGGGAGGGAGTAGGTGTGGATGAAGTCGTATAGTGAAAATCGAAGGTACTAGTAGTAGGGAGAGCAGTGAAAGGCTTTGTGGCTTGTCCAAAAGACCGTCTCCATCATGCCTTCGGTTTGGAATCGCCAAGCTAGCATCCCTTGAAATCGTTTGCCAGAATACCCAAAGAATTTCTTGAGGGTGGGTCCCCTATTGATGTTGATTGTTGCAAGACCTTGATTACCTTAATTATAGTGATGTAATGTTGGAAACTTGGCCAAAGGTGATGATGAGGTTAAAGAACTGGACGGTGACGGGACAATGCTCCTCATGGCTCAAGATGGCACCTTCTCATATACTCCTCATGACGGGACGATGCTCCTCATGAGGTTAAAGAACTGGATGGTGACGGGACAATGCTCCTCATGGCTCGAGATGGCACCTTCTCATATTTGGCATTGAAGGCTTTCATCTTGGTGATCATGATCTCTTCTGTGTAAGGGCTACCTGAAGGGGGGAGATGAACCATGGGAGGTTGAATTATATCTTTGGATTGATGTTGTTGGCAAAAAAGGTCCCATACCCATCGTCGAGCTAGTGTCAGATGATGGGGAGGTACATCGGATTGGTGTGGATATGCTGCAAGGCCTTGCTCTATTCCAGCCAAATATGTGGTTTCAAGGAAGGGATGTTTCCAAATAGGATATTCTCCCATGATGTCAAATGTGGTGGGCCTTGTATCTAGGTTAGGCCTCTTGTATCCACATTGCAAACCTTTGTGGGTGCTACTTCTTCCAATTCTTCTTGTGGCATCGACGTAGAGTCGTAGGACATTGAGACATGTTTTATAGAAACCTTTTTTTAAAATTATTTCACACCTTGTTACTATGGGTATTTTTTAAGACCGTATAAGTTATGTACAAATCACATATTTTTCCTATTTTTTTTCTTTTATCTATTATACACATCACTATGTTCCCCTAAACCTATGTATATATATGTACATTAAGTATTTTTATTTCTATTGTTAGGTGGTTTTATCTAGAGCAATAAGTTTAAACCTATTAGGGGAAATATTTGCATTCATGAATAACTCTTGACAAATTAAGTGTATGCCAATAAGACACAAACAATTAAGTCAAGGATTTGTGGTGGGAGACATACCTTAGTTATTGATATGCATTATTATGTAGTGAGTGAAGAAGTCAATAATTTCTAATATCATAATATTATTGGGAGGTGCATGCATATCTTGCTTAAGATGGATACAAGGGAGTGCTGACATGCTCTTACAATTGGGGACTACTTTGACCTTACATTAAAGTGCTAAGTGCATATACCATGTGTATTCACGTGCCTTATTCTTTTGTGGTAAGTGACTAAGGAAGCATCTTCAAAATAAAGAATGCAAAAATGAAGGGGCCCTCTTTGAAGATTTTTCTTTTGGGCTAGGCAAATTTGATTCAATTTTTTTGAGAATCTTCCGCTCGGGATTTGGCAATCAAAGTTCACAACCTACGAAGTACTTTGTGCAAATAGTTTCTATAGAATGGGTTATGAACTTAAACTTTGCTTTTTGAAGCTTCTCAATCCAAGCTACACAGAAAACATTACAACTAACAAAAATTCTAGACAACTTGCTCAAATCTCTTCCTCACATTAGGAATTTTTTGGACCCAAAAAGGGCCTCCTAAGGATTCCTAATTTTAAGGGATTAGCGCTTAAAAAGCTGGGCACTTTGTAATGCTTTCACCCCACACCTATTTAATATGACCTTTGAAAACCTTGTCTCAAATGGAAAATTGTAATATCTTTTGGAATCTTCCTCCACCACCTTGGACCTAGCAATAGCAAAGACCTGGTCCAATTATAACCTCTTCAACAAACCACTTTTAGAGCACTTATATCTTTGATGAGCAAGTCCCCCTTCTATCTATAAAAAAAGGGGCCATATATCACCATCAAGTGGGATATATAAAAAGGGGTCATATATCACCATCAAGGGGGATACATCTTTCTTCTTTTCTCCTTAGCCCTGAAGCTTATGTTAATCTCCTTCTTTCCAACACCCATGCCATCATAAATTCCTTATTCTTCTCCTGTAAGGTTCCCCAACCTAAAAAGGGGAAACTTTAAGATAGTCTACTAAGTCTAATAAAGAAAAATTTCCAACTCATTGACACCTCGACCATGTAAAGATGCGAGGACACGACTAGTAGATAAGACCTAGTTCTATCCTGGGGGAGCGTGGTCTCCTAAATGACTCTTGATATCAAATCATCCATAGAGTGACCTTAACTTGGGCAACCTCTATTCTTGATTCCTAGAAACGATGCTTTTTTACCCATTTATGCAAAGTAGAGCCGCTAGTCTGATCCTCTAGAGTAGGGTTACCCAGGGACCTACTTACCTAACGTATAGCTTTCAATTAATTTTGTTCAAAATCTACCCAACTAATCAGGTTCACCCGTCCATAGGATGGTGCCGTCAGGCATTCCATCCTCCCACTTTCCATCCAACTCACACCTCAATTTTATTTTCTAATTAGTCCTACCACATTGTGTGACATATATAAACAAGTTCCTTAATTAGATATCTTATACATTATTTATTAAAAAAACCACTTAACAATGATACAACAATACTAGAAAACAAGGTATTTAATTAAAAATAGATACAATGTTCAAATCTATCCATAGCCATATCAAGGCTTATTATATTCCACTGATAATATAGAATTCGGCCTTCCAGTCTCCATAGACTAGGCAATCCCTTACGAGATCATACACCTCATCTTTCTAGTAGCCAATGAGGACTCAAGCTAACCTGTCACCCTCTCAGGCTCCATCGCTTGATACTCTCGCTCCTCGAAGAGATGTCTATGTGCTAGGATGGTCTTATTTACCACACTAGCCTAGGCCCACATAACTAGGCAACATTCATCATAACACTCTCCCACATAACTAGGCAACATTCATCATAACACTCGTCCAAATAAGCGAGTTCCAACTTCCCCAACAATGGTAGGAGGGATAGCTTGGGCCGACTCGCGGCCTCACTAACATTGCTGTCGCGCCTGACTACACAAGAACAAGAATGGGGATAGCATCAACGTAGGGAGAAGATGTACCTATACTTTAACTTAATCAAGATAGCAACACAATTGTTTAACTAAATCATAGAATACAAGAAACCACGTTATATTCTCGAGAAGGAGACAACTCTACAACAAATTTGGTAAATTAGAAATAAGGAAAAGTAGCACCCCCTTTCTTACTTAATTAATGCTAACATTAAAGATCAATAAAAAAAACCTCTTTTTAAATGATTATCAAGCTAACCTGGCCATTGGCTCCATGTGGGACTCCCACGGGAAGAGCTGGGAATGCATCCGGGGCATTCCCTCTAAGGTTGTTGTTATTCACACTTCGTGTGAGGGTCTTTAAGTAGGAGCCATACTATCCATGTTCTCATAGCTCACGTCAGTGCGTGAACTCAACACTTTAGTTGGATTGCGATTCTAAGTTCGTTTGCTCACTTTATGAGCATAAAACTCACTCATGGGAACTGCCTCTAAGAGCCAAATTGTGCTTGCATAAGTCCCTTTATATGGGGGGATCAAAAAGTAGAGTGTATTTAAGCTGGGGAAAAGGCTCGAAGAAGCTGAACTAGACGAGGGAGAAGGAGAGTTCTGCCTTAAGTCTATTCACACGAGGGGGGAGAGCAGTGTAGGAAACCCCCTCCACAAGACAAGGGATGGGCTGATTGAAGAAATTCTGTATAGCCTACTTGGAGATGGGCTAAAAAGGGCTTGCTGTGGGAGATGGGGCTATAGAGGGCTATCGGGGGTACAGCCTCCACTCAGAGTGTCAGGTGTCGGCTATGGAGGGGATACTAAGGGTTTATATAAGGGCTAGTAATAGGTACGAGTATAAGGAAAGAGAGAACAAAGAGGGGTGCAAAGGACAGTGTATGGTGAAAGTACACCGGTCTGTGGGCTGCATGAGTCTCGGGAAAGGGGTGAGAGGGGAGGAGGTGGACTGGGCTAATGTTGGAGAAGGGAGGAGGGGAGATGAGAGAGAAGACAAGTGTATAGAGAGAGAAAATGAAAAAAGCTCATGTGACAAACTGGTTCTGGATGAGGCTGCTAGAACCAGAGAAGAGATCCAGAGGTAAGGCCAGCAAATTTGGCAATCCGAAGGAGGTACAGAATCTAGGAATTCTAAAAGAGCATAATGGTGCAAGCCCATCCAGAGTAGTTTTCTTTCTAGAAGAGGTGGAATAGGTGGACACAAATTTACTAAAGGTATCCTGACAATACATAACAAAGTGTGCCACTAAAACCACAAAGACAGTTACAATTATAACAGCTTGAAAGAATGCCTTGCAAAATGAGTTGAGTTTAACAAAAGCAAAGCTAGAGAAGGTTAAAGTAGAGTTAATAGAGCTCTCTATAGTTAATCAAAAAGTATAGACCTTAGAAGCAGAGCAGGTGCACTTAAGCAAATTGTGCAGAATATCAATTCTAAAGTGATCCTGCATTTCAACTAAATTAGCTTCAAGAGAAAAAGCCAAATGATTGTTGAAAGAACGGAAGAGGAGGAGGAGACACACACACAGGAGCAAACCCTAATGTATATTCCAAATCCTAACCATAGAGGGAAGCCATGTCCACTCTCACACAAGCATAATGCACTAATCCATAATCCACACAACACACAATGAGTTGTGTCCACACTCTACTAACCCTAGCTAATGTCCACACACTATGACCAGCTGGACACGCGGTCATTTATGTCTCACACATGTTCCTACCTAATCTGCCAGCACATAGCATAGCTAGCTCACACTGACATCGAGCTTGAATCTCAACAGCCCCTCTCAAGCTCATGATGTACTGCCGATGAAGATGTAGATGAGCTTGGGATATCAACACTCTCAACACTCCCCCTCAAGCTCATCCCATGTACTCCCAACATAGTCCGGAAGTACTCAAACTTCTCCCTGCTAAGTGGCTTCGTAAAGATATCAGCCACCTGCTCATCAGTCTTCACATAGTGAAGATCAACTGTACCATCCAGCACCTTTTCTCTGACAAAGTGATAATGGACCTCTATGTGTTTGGTCCTCGCATGAAATACTGGATTCTTTGCCAACTGCATACTGCTCATGTTGTCACAATGTATGACAACTTTGCCATCAAGAGGCTCACATAAATCTGCCAAGAGACTCTTTAACCATATAGCCTCACAAGTAGCAATGGCTGCACCTCTGTACTCAGCCTCTGTACTGGACAAAGCAACTGTAGGTTGCTTTTTGCTACTCCAACTCACCACAGCACTTCCAAGTGTAAAAGCATATCCACTAGTAGACCTCCTGTCATATGCGCTACCTGCCCAATCAGCATCTGTGTAGCCATGTATGTCCAAGCTTTTACCACTCTCATAGAATAAACCATAATGTGCTGTGGTTTTCACATATCTCATGATGCGTCTCACTGCATCCAAATGTGGTTTCCTGGGACTTTGCATAAACTGGCTGACTAGCCCCACGGCATAACTCAAATCCGGGTGTGTGATAGTCATATATATGAGACTACCAACCATCTTCCTGTACATGGAAGGATCATCCAATTCCTCGCCATAATCAGCCCGCAACTTCACATTTTGCTCCAATGGTGTACTCATAGGCTTACACCCTGTCATGCCATACTTTGCCAACATATCCAATGCATATTGGCGCTGTACTAACCAAGTACCTGCATGATCTTTCACCACTTCAATGCCAAGGAAGTATCTCAACTCACCAAGATCTTTCATGTCAAATTGCCCACTCAAGGCTTTCTTGACATGCATCACATCTGCACCATGATCACCTGTAATAATCAAGTCATCCACATAGATGACTAGTAACACAATCCCATGCTGTGTCTTCTTCACATACAGTGAAGAGTCTGCTGTAGAAGTCTGAAAACCAAGTGAGATAAGATATCTGCTCATCTTATCACTCCAAGCACGAGGTGCTTGCTTTAGACCATACAATGCCTTTTTCAACCTGCATACGTGAGTGGGATATCTAGGGTGTACATACCCTTCTGGCTGTGCCATGTATACTTCCTCTTGTAGATCTCCATTCAGAAATGCATTCTTAACATCCATCTGATGCATTTCCCAGCCATTAGCTGCAGCCATAGCAATGACTGCTCTCACTGTGCCCATCTTAGCCACTAGGCTAAACGTCTCATCATAATCCAATCCATGGGTCTGTGCATAACCCTTTGCTACCAATCTTGCCTTATGTCTTTCAATAGAACCATCAGATTTGCACTTCACTTTGTAAACCCATTTACATCCAATAATATTCTTATCCTTTGGTAGTGCAACCAAGTCCCATGTATCATTATGGACCAATGCGTCCATCTCCACATCCATTGCTTTTTCCCATACATGCTCTCCAACAGCCTCTGTATAGCATGTAGGTTCCACATGCTTCACCATAGATGTCATGTATGCATAGTGCATAGCAAAATCTCTGTATGTCAACCTTTCAACAGGATATCTGACCCTCTGGGATCTCCGCAATGCATGCGGGTCACTCTGTACACCTGTGACTCTAGCATGTGGTGGCACATATCTGTCCTGTCTAGCACCAGGTGTGCGTAAAACAGGTATGCCAAGCTCCTCATCCAAACTTTCAGAACTGGATGACTCATATCCTGTGATTCCAATTCCTTCGACTTTCTTTTTGCCTTTGTCCATAGCACTACTCCCAGTGCTTACACTTTCATGCCTCAAACGTCCTGACCATGGACGTACACTGCTGCTCTCAGCTTCTGCTGCTGGCCCAGACATAGTAGTTAAACTAGAACTTGCTTGTGATGGCAAGTTCACAGGCACATCTGCTTCCAGTGACTCAATAACACCTTCATCTTTTGCTTTATACCAACTAGCAAGCTCATCAAACACCACATCACGTGAGATGACCACTTGTCTAGTTTGTGGATTATAACACTTGTAGGCTTTTCGATCCTGTGCATATCCCACAAATATACATTTCTCTGCCTTAGGATCCAACTTTCTTCTTCTTTCATCAGGCACATGCACATAGGCTATGCATCCAAAAACTTTAAGATGTCCAATGTCTGGCCTGTAACCTGTGAGCCGCATCTCTGGCGTGCTTCCATGAATGGCTGCTGTAGGTGTTTTGTTCAATATATAAACTGCAGTAGCACATGCTTCTGCCCAATAGTAATCTGGCATGCTCTTTTCATTGAGCATTGCCCTTGCCACTTCACATATAACTCTATTCTTTCTCTCAGCCACACCATTCTGCTGAGGTGTATACCTGCATGTCAATTGTCTTCTTATTCCATGCTTCCTCAAGAAATGCTCAAAGGCCTTTAAGGTGTATTCACCACCTCCATCTGTCCTCAGACATTTAATCCAACAGCCATACTGCTTTTCTGCAAAGGCTTTAAAATCCATGAATTTTTCCAATACTTCACTCTTCTCCCTGAGAAAATATATCCATGTCATCCTGCTAAAGTCATCAATGAATGTAACATAGTATAAACTGCCTTTGATAGATGGGTTTTGTGCAGGACCCCATACATCACTGTGTACTATCTCAAGTGGCCTGTTACTCATATTTCCTTCTCTAGGAAATCTCAATCTTGCCTGCTTCCCAAACTGACAGGCTTCACAAACATGCATATGTCCATCATATTTGAACCTAGGCAATCCATTGACAATGCCTCTTGTTTGCATGTTCTTTAATCTCTGTATATTTACATGGCCAATCCTCTTGTGCCACATATCAATATCCTGTACCACATTCCTGCTCTTTGAGAACATGGCTGATTTTAGCTCAGGAATTCCAGCATCCAGCTTAAACAATCTTCCTTCTTTCTTGCCTTTAGCAATCACTCTACATCCATGTTTAAAGTCTTCAACGAAGCATCCATGCTCATTGAATCTAACCTGTAATCCCTGTTCTACCATTTGACCAACTGAGGCCAAGCTTTTAGTGATCGAAGGCACATACAGCACATCTGACATAGACTTTGTCTGACCATTATGCATGACCAATGGTACACTTCCAACATGTGTAATGACATGCTGGGTATCATCACCTGTTTCCACATAGCCTTTGACATCCATTGGCTTCATGTGCTCAAACCATTCTCCATGGCATGTCATATGATTTGATGCTCCTGAGTCCATATACCATGTATCATCATTCTCAGCATTTGTTGTCATAGAACCCACAACATGCTTCATGGCAAACAAATGATTTGCAGTTCCATCATTGCTACTTGATGCGTAGTTGCCACCATGTTGTGCATAGTTTCCACCATAATGACCACCACGTTGTGCTCTTCCCCCTCTCAAATCATTCTGTTTGCGAAAGCAATCTCTCGCCATATGACCATATTTGCCACAATAATGGCATTCCACATCTTGCATAGAATTTTGTTGGCCTTGCCAACGTCCTCTTCCATGGGGGTTACCACGACCTCTTTGAGGTGCATAACCACGACCACCTCGAGCACCATAAGAAGGCTGAAAATTCTGTTGTGGAGGTCTATCCTGCCATCCACGACCATTACCACCACGTCCACGTGATGCGAATCTCCCCCTGCCTCTAAAACCTCTCTGCGAGTAGAAAGCCTGATTTCTGCCATCATCATGGCTAGAAGATGCATCCAAAAATGAATCACTGAGCTTGATTTCCTCAACCAACAAGAGGGAAACCAACTCATCGAAGTCGGGTAAACCTGTGCTCCTCACGGAGATAGATGTATCAAAGGATTTGTATTCCTTGCCAAGACCACGCAAGGTAATATCCACCAAATCATCATCAGGCATGGGGGCATTTATTGTGGCCAATGCATCTGCAAACTTCTTGATTTCTTGCACATAATCATGTATACTCCTTTTATTCCTTTTCACATTGTGTATCTGCTGTCGCAATTGAGACTTGTGAGCACTCGTATCTGTATCAAACATCTTGACCAAAGTATCCCATGCATCTTTGGGATTCTCAGCATCCTGAATGTGTATGAGCATAGCATCAGAAATGCATATAGACAAATAATGCAGCACTTTGAATGCTCTCTCTGACCACTGCTTATGAGCAATAAGCTACTGCTGTGTAGGTTGCCGAGGTAGCTCAGGCTCTGGCTCAGCACCTGTAATGAGATTCCAAAATCCTTTCCCTTTCAAGAAACTCTTTATCCTGTACTTCCATGCCTGGAAGTTCTTCCTATCCAGCTTCTCACCAACAATCTGAACTGGATTGTCCGACATGTTGCTCAATGCATACACCTTCCGCACACTTCAAATCTGTAAATGAGCCTTCCTCAGCTCAATTGCTACACACAAACCTTATCTCAAACATGAGATGGTTTTATACACTCGCACACACCTTATCTCTAACATGAGCATACAATTTCAACACCCCCCTCAATGCTAACCATGGGACATGGAAAGGCATTGGACATACTCATATACCAAAAACAAGGGAGAAAGCCTTTATAACATAGGCTTGTGCAAGAATTGGCTTGTGAGTTATAATGTGTACTTATTACAACACTCCTTTATCACATAGGAGTCTATCCTTAGGAGTAGAGGTATTGGATACGAAGTTCCCCACCTCTTGTTTATAGAAGCATGTTGTGGAAACTTTAATTTAGTGTGCCCTTGCTCTCCACACTTACCAGATTTGAGCTTATGGGGATACCTTTTGAAACATTGATCAGTTGTATGCCCTTTTTTGTTACAATAAGATCATTTAAGGTTATGCTTCATGATGACAAGAGTCTCATTTGATGTGGTAGGAGAAGTCGATGTAGATCCTCCATTTTTCACCGTAGTCGTTAATCTTCTTCAAGGAGAACCATCTCAATGCCTTTGAAGGTAGGGTTGGGAAGGTGCTTTAGGGTGGTGACAATGTTGGAGAACTCATCGAGCATCACCTTGAGAAAAATTACCATGGTGTCCTCCTCTTCTATTCTTGCATGAATGCTTGCAAGTTGTCACATTATGCTCTTCATGTTGCTTATGAAGCCTCCAAGGGACTCTTTAGTTCAAGGCCAAAAATTTTCATCTTGAGAGAGATACGGGAGTGCTTTCCCTTTGCTCCATACAACTTTGCCATCTCATCCCACATTGCCTTTGTGATCTTAGTGTTGTCCACATGATGCATGAGCTTTTTATCCATGTTTAGAGCTATAATGGACTAAGCTGGTCATCATCTTCCACAACTTCGGAATCATCAAAATCCAACACCTTCATGCCTTACACCAAAGGCCACAAACCCTTTCCCATGAGAGCATACTGTACTTGGACTTGCCAAGTGTGAAACCCTTCTCCATCGAGCTTGTCAATGACATATGCATCTTTTAACATGATGATGATGGGGAGGTAGGAGAGGTCTTAGTACTTGCCTTATAGAATGGAAAGAGTAGTGTCTAGCTCCTTTACAAACCGGATGTCCAAACACAAGAGAGAGAAAAGAAAAAACAAGCTGAATGATTGATTGCAAAACACAATGTAGAGTTGCATGTGAGCCACCTCATCACTATCAAGCAAAGTCACCTCAGCTCTGTCAGACACCAAACGAGTTGCTAAATTTCAACACCAGTTGGCGATGCCAAGGTCCTCGTAAGATTCCAGCAGTTCTTCATCTTCGGAGGGACCTTTGGTGGGATTCAAGGATTACATAGAGAACTAGATATCGAAGAGAGGAAAGGGTTGATCAATAAGAAGCCGGAGCCATGGCTGAAGGTTGTCAACGGGTTGACCAGTGGGATTGGCTAGGCGTGGCAACGGAAGACAATGCGCATGAGATGTTGTTGAGGGCGGGTTGAGTCGCGCAGCAGGGCTTGCTGAGTCGCCACGATGCAAAGTGACTAGAAGTCATGCAATAAGGCTTGCAGAGCTGCCACATTGCAAAATAACTGGGAATGAGTCGCCTAGCCTTGCACCAAGGCTTGCATATTGAGCAGTGAGAAAAAAAAATTAAGGAAGACGCTGAGAACACTTGAGTGTAACAAACTTGCCAAACATGGCTGTGATACCATGTTACAAAACGTGGATGAGCGCAACAGAAGCACGATAAGGATAAGGTTTACGTGGAGAGGAAGAGGGCCATGTAGCAAAAAGTTTATTGTGTACTTTAGCTAAAATAAAGGCTTACCAAATGCCTTTCTCCTCTCACACAATATTGGGAGAGAGTTGGCCCCTTTATAGCTTCTAGGCTAGTGTTTGCTACACACAAACCTTATCTCAAACATGAGATGGTTTGCTACACACACACATACCTTATCTCTAACATGAGCATACAATTTCAACAAGTGAGTGGGAGAGGGAGTTCGCTACGGCAAGTGAGTGGGAGAGGGGGTTGGCTACGGCAAGTGAGGGTGGTGAGGGGGTGGCTGTTGAGGGAATGAGAGAGATGAAGGAGCTACCGTCATGGAGAAGGGTGGTCTATTCTTATGGAAGCAAGGATGTGGAACATGTGCTCATGGGAGAGAGAGAGAGAAGGGGTCAGCACACTGACCGAGGGAGACACACGATCGTGGCCGGTAAAACAAAGTGCCATCATGGGTAGGCAGTGGAGGAAAAGATGAGGAGGGGAGGGTGGTCGTCGAGATGGTGGTTGATCGCTCCTCCTTCATTTTTTTTAATGAATATATATATATATATATTCATGCATAAGAAAATGCAAGATTTTACATCCTTCCCCCCTTAAAGAAATCGAGATCTCCTTATCTCGACAATATGTAGGGAAAAATCTTAATACAACTTAGACTCATCTTCCCACGCAGCATCTTCTATTCAGAAGTTTTCCACTAAACTAGACGTTCCTTAATGACTATTTTTTAGAATGATTTATCTAAAGCTAAGGATTCTAACTGGTTGAATTTCCAAAGTGTTCTGGGAAGGCATAACAATTTGTTCACCATCAACCTACTGGGTATCTTTACTTCTTGAGCCTTATTCCTCTGACAAGCTAGGCATTGTGTGACATACCTAAGTTTATCCTTCTTCAATCCTGATCAAAAGAAACTCTTTTGTAGAACATTCAACATCATCACATATCTTGGATGTATAGCTAATGGAGCATCATGAGCTTCATGTATAATTCGATCTTTTAGCTCTTTGATGTTTGGTATGCACACCCTAGAATAAGCATCCATCACTAAGAGTATAAGTAATTGTTTTAATGATTATTATCCTCCTCTCTTTCTCAAAGTGAGTTGTTTGGTCCATGAGTTGTAAAATATCCCCAAATACTCATCCAAGGATATTTTTTCCTTCACTTCCATAAGCGAAGGGTTACCTGACATAGAGATTGCAACCACAAAGGACTTCTTACTCAATGCATTTGCAACTACATTACCTTTGTCCTATCTGTATTTGATTTCAAAATCAAATTCTAATAGTAGGTAGTGTCGCCACATAGCTTTAGGGCATGAATTACAACCAAAGTTCTAGGTCATGAGTAGCATAGTTTCTCTCATAATCCTTGAATTTCCTTGAAGTGTAAGCTATTGGTTTCCCTTCTTGTGAGAGGAATTCATCGAAGCTGATCCAGTAGCATCATTGAAAATGTCTGCTTCAAAATTCGGTAGTTGAAGGATGGGTATAGACGTGAGAGCCACCTTGATTTTTTCAAAACTTTGTTGTTGAGCTGCTCCTTAGTCCAAACTACTTTTGTATTCTTTTTAAGTAGCTTGGTTAAAGGTGTGGCTATCTTTGCATAATCCTAAATATTGATACCACCTTATGATGCCTAGAAATCCTCAAATTTTTTGATGTTGGATAGTTAAGGCCATTTCACTATATCTTGTACCTTTGCTAAGTTGACTGAGATTCCATCTTTGGAGAGAATGAATCATAGATATTCAATTTTGTCTATAAAGAAGGTACACTTATTCTTTTTGGTGCTCCCTTAGGATTTCTAGAACTTCTCTAACTTGGGCTTCGTGCTCTTTTCCATCCTTAGAGTAGATCAGAATATCATCAAAGAACAACACTAAGATATGAGTGTCTAGCTTCTTCCTTAATATATCTTGTATGAGCCTATGGAAAGTTGTTGGGGCATTAGTCAACCCAATTGGTATCATGGTGTGTTCATAATGCCCATATCTAAAGCTGAATGCTATCTTTTGGATGTCTTCCTCTCTGACTCTAATCATCTAATAGTTAACAAACTTCAAATCAAACTTTGTGAAAACTTTATCTCTATGAAGTAAGTCTAAATTTTCATCAATCCTAGAAATAGGATACTTGTTTATTCATAGTGAGTTAATTTAGACCTCTATAGGTAATGCATAACTGGAAGGTCCTATCCTTTTTCTTCTAAAGTAGGGTTGGAATTCCCTAGCGTGATACACTCGGCATGATTAATCATTGCTTTCCTAAGGCCCTTTTTCAATATGCTTGTTTTATTAATTATGGCTTGGTTCTACTGATTCTCCCTAAGGTTACTACTTCTTGATACTTTTCAAGTCTCACAATTGAGTTTAGCATTATTTATTTCTAACCAATCCATGCCAAGATTACCATTATAGACCTTTAAGAGTGTCACGTTAAAAGTAGTCTTGGGTTGGATTTTCAATTACCTCTAAGGTCTTATCCACACTATGAGAACTCCAAAAATATAAAGTATTTAAACCCTAAATTTTTCTAAAACTCGAAGCATGTATATTTTAGCATCTAGGTTAACGAGTAAATGGTGACAATAAAAAATCCATTCTAGTCATTGACAATGGTTAGTAATAGTCTAAGAAGTATTTTACCTAGGACTTTCGTCAATAATTAGTCTAACTATCAAATGGTTGAGGGTTCTTTAAACTATACCAATGTGGTCACCAACGCTAGTGCGAGGCCCTACTCATCAATTCAAAACTATAATTTTAAGATTCCTTACCCCCACAAGCCAAATCTCTGATACCACCTATAAGATACCCAGCCATCCCGTCCACCAGGGATAGGGAGGCATCTCACTTGGTAAGACCAATCCCAACCCATTGTGAGAGCTATCTCATTAGTGCCTCTTTTGGATGATCCAATTTATAAGAGGTCTCCATAGTTTTGGAAGTCCTACCTAATATATCACAAGGATCTCATTTTGGTTTCTAGTCTCTTGTAAGCAAACACCCAACTCATCAGGCCCACCCAACCACCCCCTTCCTAGTGACTAGAAACATTCATCTATGAGGTTTATCTATGTTACTAAGAACATTGTTTTCACTAATGCAAGATACAAAATGATTCATTTATTTATTCTTGTGTACAAGTTCTTTTATGCCATAATAAAAGAACTTGTACAAGTTCTTGTGTATAAGTTCTTTTATGCCATAATAAATACATTCTTCAATCAAGTCATTCGACACACAAAAAGAAATTCATCATAAGAACAACCATAATTTCAAACCCTCGGCGTCCCAAGTTACATCCATCTCCAATGCCTTGGCTTACTGAGTCACAAAACAATCTAAAGCTTACAAACATCATGTTAAAAAATCACTTACATAGAAGAACGAGAAGTGTCCCCTTCACCCTCTTCTTACTACTCTTCTTACTATGGAAGACCTTTCCAGCTCAGGCTTGTAACTACTAGAAAGAACCCTTGCCCCACCCCATGGTGGGTTACCAGTTGCCTCGATTTCTATTCCAATTATTTCTAGAGTCAGAAGTTGCCCTAGGTGGCGAGTACCTAGTTGCCCCAAGCCGATCACTAAACAAATCACATTGAAATGGTTGCCCCAAGACAACAAGTCTCAAGTTGGTTAATAAAGAAAAAAATCTAAAAAATAGATCTCCATACTCATCACAATCTTCTATTTCCATTATCATTTGTAGCAATTACGTATATAAGTTCCTACATTTACCTCTCTAATATATGACTGGATGTATCAAACAATCTCTTCAACCACATTTGTAAATTTACTATCTAGGGTTAGGCACTTACATGGTGAGGAGTAGATTGACCAAAACTTACAGTCATCAGAGGATGGTCATCATAGTTTAGTGTTCAAGGTGCCTCATTTCCACTACTCACCACTCTAGCCTCATTTTTAGATTGCTAGTATCATTTATATCCTCATCTCATACCCCATCCATCTAATTGAAATAGTGCGTGTAGGCTACTATTGGAGCCACCACTAGTAGATCATTACCATCTACTATCCATGGATCACTACCATCCATTACCCATCTAATAAGGGGGAAGAAACACCAACCCCATTTGAGCCCCATTAAAGATCATTACTCCAATGGCCTATAAAGGTACCATTACATCTAACATTGCTCTCCTTCATCCCCTTTAGCAGCATCTTCCACCACCCATCTCCATGCTTGGTCTCTAGTCTACATGCTATCACCATTATAATCGAAGAGATCACTTCCCCGTGACTCAGCACAATACAAGGTGTTTGGAGCTTAGGAATCCTTCATGGACTTTGGTATTGGCCACCTTGCCAATGTCCTCACCCATCTTCCTTACAATGTTATGACATGCATCACTTGTGAAATGATCAACTTTGCAAGGGAAACAGTACCTTTGTCAACCTTAGTTGAGTCCAACAAAGGGGGTGGCTGAATCGATGCACGTAGAAGCGAGTAAGCAAAAGCAAAAGATGGAGGATAGAGAGTGATGGTCGACTAGTTGATGTGTTAGGGTGATGGACAATAGAGTACACAAGGGGTTTGTAGCTTAGGAATCCTTCATTGACTTTAGTATGGGCCACCTTGCCAATGTCTTCACCCGTCTTCCTTACAATGTTGTGACATGCATCACTTGTGAAATGATCACTTTGCAAGGGAAACAATACCTTTGTCAACCCTAGTTGAAAAAGGCCATAGGATATAACTTGAGTTTGTTCAATGATTTTTGATTCACAAAACAATGTGTGCTACCACTATCCACACTAACACATGTGCGACCCTTCCATTTATTTTAACCTTGAGTCTCAAGGTATTTGTACCCTTGAAATTGACATATCCACCATTAGATAGTGAACACAAGGTAGCATTAAATTTTGATGAATCCATATAACACAAAGTAGTATGTAACCCATCATCATGACTCTCACTATGAGCTCCACTAGGATCAAAAGGAAAGTCCCCTCTAGGATCATAATCATGATTTTCATCATCATGCTCATTGCAATCCATACATATTTGTACATCATCCTCAAGTACCTCATCATCTTGTTCCATGATAATCATACTCAAGGATAACTTCTTTGCCTTGAATTCTTTGTAGTGATCCTTGCTCCACTTCTCTCCACACTTGAAACATAAGCCTTTTCTCTTAAGCTCATTTATGCGATAGATCACCATCATAGCCATGAATGTGCCACCTAAATCATAATTTCTACAGGACCTAGCATCCCAACTCGAAGTATTTCCATAATTGAATCAAGATTTTCAATAATATTTTAGGAAAAAAATAAGAAAATCAAGAAGTGAAAGAAAATAAAGAAGTGAAAGAAGTGAAAATCAAGAAAATCAAGAAGATCAAGAAACTATACCTTTTCTTGAAATTTTTGCAAGAAGTGAAAGAAAGAAAGAAAGAAAAAACCATGGACCAAAGGCAAGGCTCTAATACTAATTCAATAAGGGTTGCACTCATCAATTAGGATGGAGTGCACACATCTTAGCATTTATTACATGGAATGCACACAAGGATAGACAAACCACCAAGGAACCTTAAGTAATTAGTATCAAGAGAAGATTGTATATTCCAAAAGTTGGTAAATGAAATATATCCATGGCCTTATATACTTGAGTTCCTTTCCACATTACACTTATTAATTTCCTTTTACACCTGACCATGGCCTTTAGCCCATACCATTATATACATCACATTAGTAACTATGTTACACTAGGTATATTATCGAGCATACCCTAGTGCCTGATACTTAATCATTTTATAAAGGGGTAGAGAGCTAGATAATTAAGACTAAGCATATTATTGGGCATACCCTAGTGCCTGATACTTAATCATTTTATAAAGGGGTAGAGAGCTAGATAATTAAGACTAAGCATATTATTGGGCATACCTAGTGTCAATAGGCTTCTAGTGCTATACATGAGTCACCAATCGATGGAGATTCATTTGTCATTGGGATCTCATCTTTAATTAATGTAGACATTCGGAGGATCCCATTGGTTAAATCACCTTGTGATAGCCTTGAACCTTGCCACCAAACTTTGTTTATGTGTTGCCTCCTTGAACACCACCATGATATACCTTACTATCTATGAAAATTGTTATTTTTAGTAAGTGATCCAAATCCTACCAAATTTGGGGGTTAAAGAGATAAATCCTTGTTGACCCTTTGACCATTTACTTCCCCAATCAGTGTTCATCAAAACATAATAATTTTAGGCTATAGACCTAAAATTGTGTATAATGCAATCTTTGACTATTGTTAAACATTGATTAGTGTGTTGATTAGTTTAGCATCACCCCCATCTTGATGAGGGACGAGCATTTTTTGAGCAAAAACTTCTCAGTGTCCTATTGTCGAACAATGGCTATTGCAAAATATCATCACCTATTTTTCTAATTTCTTTGAGAAACGTATACTTTTATATTAAAGATTAAAAAAATATGCATATATATTTAGTGTTCAAGTAAGCAGATAATGAACTATTAAATTTTTGTTCAAAAAATATTTCCACTGTACTGATGGCTGAGAGAAATAGCAAAAGACATATCCATTTCATGATAATATACTATCGATCATCCCAAGGAAGAAACCATCGATCATTCAAGGAGGAAACATATTCCCTATCATGATAATATACTATCAATCATTCCAAGGAGGAAACCATCAATTATTCAAGGAGGAAACATACTTCCTTTCAAAACATCAATCCTAAACAACACCTAGATATATAAATCAAAAACTCTAAATCTGACCATTTTAGTCACACTGATAACTACATCCCCTACATAGAGAAAAAGGCTTGAAATAGTTCATGTTTAGTCAATAGTGGCTTATGAACAAACAAGCATATGCCTATTTGTATCCAGTCCCAAATGCCAAAAATATATGTAGTAAAGATGCTTACATGGCATGAATCTTTCACCACTGGAAGTTTTGCCCATAAAGTCCTCACATGTGCAGGATGGAAACATCGAAGTAGTGACATGATGTGGGTTTCTTTTCTTTTAAGAGCCCTTTGTGGAAATCAAAAACTCTAAATGTTCTATGTTAAACACTACATTCACATTCACGACCTCAAAATTCATTGTTAAAGAGGAATTGATTCTTGAGTTCATGTTCCTTAGTGTCCACATTTTTCCATTCTATAGGTACGCCATCGCACATTAGTGGCTTCTAGTGATCTCTCTAATTCAACCCTATATCCACATTTGAGATATTAGGATATCTTACAAAGGATGAAATTTCTTATCCACACAAGGCCACCCCTCATGAAGCTTTGGTGGAGTGCCCTGGATGATATTGGAAGGGGTTCATGTGGGCGGTCAACATTATCACAAAACAAACCATACCATTTGTCTTCTAGTCCCTACTAGTGCATTGATCCTTCCAAAGAACAAAGGTGCAAATAGGCCACTCCTCAGGAAGCTTTGGTTAAGTGCCCTAGATGATATTAGAAGGGGTTCATGGGTGGTCAACATTATCACAACAAATGATACCATTTATCTTCTAATCCCTACTAGTGCGCATTGATCCTTCCAAAGAACGAAGTTAGAGGAACGGTATTTTATCATTTTCTCCCCCTTTTATAAATCAATCGACTACATTTCATATCTCTATCCTCCAAGTATTCTTGGCATTTGAACTCACTTCCAACATCAGTTCTACGGATTGCCACATGCTCGTATGCACATCATCCTCCAATGAATTTGCATGGGTATCAACCCTTTGTGCACCTATAGAAGAATGTCTCTTATTGATACACATATTGGTACTATGGTCTATGTGAGTCATTCTTCTATATAGGCTCTTGTAAGAATAAATTGCGCTTCCTCTTAATTATCCACATTTTGCCAGTGGATTCTTGTCCACCCACTACACCCATGTCCACAAGTTGCATGGTAATAAACCCATAGCAACATTGGATACTTCCCTCTTAGAGAGCTTTTATAAACTTGGCATGTACCCCAAATATGTCCCTTTCAAAAATTCATGATGACATGTTATCAATATCTTCACAAACATCATCATCAACTAAAGGCTAGCTATTAAACTTGCTCCTTGACATAGCAATTATGGTACATGCACGTTGCACATTCACCTATACTTCTAGATCAAGCTCCACTTATGTCTCATTCTCACATAAATCATCAATGTCCGAGTCATTAGGCAAACTTACCACCACATCATCTAAGAAGCCAAAAACAAGGTTATCTTGTATATTATTCTCCACAAGCTCTTCAGGTGCACCTTCCACCACTGCATACTTAGCACTTTGCAAAAACATACATTATCAATATCAACTTCTTGGCATACACAAGAGGCATAGACCTACTTGGCATCCATATCAACACATGCAAAATCCATCAAAGCATCATCCAAGATCACATTAAGCTCAGCATCACTCATTCCATCCAAATGCATACAAACAACATCAACTTGTGAATAATGATGGCTTATAATGTGGTGAGACTCTTCTGAAACTCCATCATCCAAAAGTATGTTTAACTCCTCATCTGTATCTTAGTCCCCTGGAACACCTATATCAACATCCTCATAATATATGTTTAACTCCTCATCTGTATCTTAGTCCCCTGGAACACCTATATCAACATCCTCATAATATATGTAGAAATCCATATACATACCCTTAAGATGAATCTCCTCACTGATCTCAAGGTTACCACTCCTTAATTAACAATCTAAAAACATCACTTAGTTGTCCATCTCCATGGGCATCTCCTCCCTGCAGACAAACACAAGGATCCTCAGGCCCTACCTGCACATAGCTGCACAGTCATGCATAAAAATTACAAATCTAGCTCATGTAATTTGACCTCTTCCCCATCATCGTCTGAGCTAATTTCCTCAGTTTTTGAGTCTTTGGGAGGAGATGCCCATGGAGATGTATTTGGAAAATATAAAAGAATTAAGTGAGAGTTAGTAGAGAAAGTGAGAGTGAATAGATAAATTAACATACCTAGTAAGAGGGTGTGTGTGTGTATATTGTTATTTTAAAAATAAAAAGAAGAATTATTATATTTTTAAAGTTAAGTTTATAAGATAGTAAGATTTTTGTAATATTTTCAAAGGTAAATATATAGGATATATAAAGTATAATAGGAAGATATATTTTCAAAGTTAAGTATATATGATATAGAAGTACAACAAGAAGAAAGAAAACAAAATTTAAGCAGGAGGGGATATATCTTGCATCCTTTTCTTAAAAACCATGTATGTATCTTGCATCCTTTTCATGACCACAAGATCACTTTTATCATCAACCTTTGAATCTAAACATTCAATGGAACCAAAAAAAAAAATCAAGAGATCTTCAATGAATATCATCACATATATAAAGAAAAGGTGGGAAACATTTACTATACATAATGTATTTATAATTCTATTCTTTGGATGTCCTCCCACATTATGCTTTTTTACATTTTCAACTTCTTGCCCAAGGAATTTTTTCTCCTCTTCCAACTTCTTTCGTTCTCATCAAAGTTGGCAAATGAACCAAATTTGGACTTACGCTTGCCCTTGGCATGTTTCTCAAACAATTCTATCTCTTCTTTAATATATGTTGTCTCTATCCACCACAGGCAATGCTTTCTCTCCCATTCAAACAATAGAAATGCTGCCTTGGTAGATCTTTTCTCCATAAAAATAGAGAAAGTGTATATTCAAAACATAGGTAGACTCAACATGGTCCTAACATTTGTTGCAAATATTTAGCATGGTATTGATCATTTTAGATCCAAAGTGATAAGAGGCATCTGCAAATGAAGAATAATTAACAAAATCCAAAACAACCATGAATAACAACATCATTTTGGATATCCCAATATAAGATTCGTTCAAATGTAAAATAATTCCAAAATCCAAAGAACCCTTTAAAAAAATATCAATGAACGAGCCTAACCTATAAACAAGTCGCTAGTGCATCGTAGGAGTCTTGCCTCTATAGCTCATCCAAACACACCATCGTAGGGGGAACACTATCAACTAGCACCACAACACCAGCAAAACACAAATCAAGAGTACCAGTCTACTCAGCTAATATCATCTGGCCTTTAGTTGTTGTGCTGACATAGTCGAACACATCAAAACCCCTCAAATTGATTTAGTTGACTCCTCTAGTTGTCCTCCAAGGTTAAACCTAGCCTCGCACAACTCTGATCCTTACTCTTAACTCCTCAGCTGGCCTCCTCTCACACCCAGCTGACTAAAAAAGCTTTCAGCTGACACTTGGCTGACCAGTTATTGTGACTGAAACCTAAATCAGATTCTTGCTACCAAACCTAGACAGATATTTGTTCTCCAAGCTCCTAATAAATCCTCCAGCCTCAGCTATGTTCAGAATCCTTGCCTCAGAACCTTATAGAACCTGTAAGCACCCCCTACTGACTCACCTACTGTTGACCGAAATCTCGCCTACCTACCTCAATTGGTTCAAGTCTGAATCAGCTCTCACCACTCCAATGTCCTCTGACACTTCCACCCCCTCAAAGTCTTTATTTCCCACCAAGATTCAACACCACAAACTCAAAACTGACAGCTAACTATCTCCTGGCCCTGGAGTACCTTCCCCTTCTACTTTGCCAAATGGATTGCTCTACTAACTAGCCTCTAACAGTTAGACCAAACCCAGAACCACTTCCCTTCAACCCAAGAAGATCATATCTACCCTTCTCAGCTAACTGCTTCTGATACTCACCTGACCTGACTCAATAAACTTTAGATCTTTACTCACACATGTTTTCTGTCCACAATCTCAAATAAAACAACACATACTAGAGCTTAAAAGCCTCATTAATCCAAACTCATAAGAAGCCTTTTTCATAGTTGAAATTGAGCCAGTCTCAATGTGCGCTTTTGCCGCACGTGTTGGAGCTAGGGACTTGCCAAGCACCATGTGCGAGCCACGAATGGCTGCAAGCACACAACCAGGAAACTAGCAAGCTCAAAACAGGGAGCAATGGTGTATCACACACCGCTCAGACCGTCGTCGTGAAGGATTCTTGCATCGTGATGAAGAAGGAGCCGCCGCCGCCGCTCTGCGACCTCGTCGCAGCCATGCCGCCATGCAATGCTCGATCGCTACACTCTCTCTCTCTCTCTCTCTCTCTCTCTCTCTCTCTCTCTCTCTCTCTCTCTCTCTCTCTCTCTCTCTCTCTCTCTCTCTCTCTCTCTCTCTCTCACACACACACACACACACACGCGCTGGAGAAGGAGATGGAGAAGATGAAGCAAGAGCACTCCTTGTATTCAACACTTAGAGAATGAGAGGTTTTAGGTTACATTTGACTTTTATATGTGACTTGGCCATTCACACATGGGTGCCCACACATGGCCGGCCGATCCTAACCCTTATCCTGATGAAATTCGAGGTGTGCCTCTCATCGGTGATCACCCAATCCCCTTACCCTTTACATGGGTGCCGACAGGCCCGGCCCATGACTCAAAATACGTAAAATAATTATATGACGTAAAAAGTAATACGTCTCAATGTCCGCCAACCATAGGTTAACACTCAACAACCTTGAGACATGGGGTTCAAACAAAAAAGAGAAAGCACTAAGAAATAGAGGGATCTTCCACACATATATCCTAGCAATAACTCTTCAAACAATAGATACAAACATCAATATAAACTTCAACCACCTTCTGCAGGTCTCCACCTTCAAACGTAGCAAAGACTAATTGAGCAACACATTAGATTCACCCATTTTCTAATAGAGCTGCACTCTAGAGATCCTAGGGCATCTCAACCTCCAACAAGATCTTATGTTTCCTTTGCACCCTCTGCTCTGGAGACCCAAGCTTCCTTACACAATTCTCGCATATTCTTCCCACAAAAAAATTATATATACAAGCTTCCACAGAGCTTCTTCACAATCCCCGGCTCTCATTTAATTTCTCCGCTCCTATGCTCCTATCCCCTATCTCGGTTGTCCTCATCGACTACTCCCCCATTCCCCTACACGTATGCAAAAGCTCCTCCTTCACTTAACTGGAATTGTGAACAGCTAGTTCTATTTTAGAAGGTGGCCATGCAAAAGCCTCCTTATTTCAAGGATTATAAGCATACCCGATTGGCTTATAGTCTTTCCTAAGGTGTGGGCAGGCACGTATTTTGGGCATTAGGGCCTTGGCATTAAAAAACCCGTCATTATTTACCCAAATCTGCCTTGGTTAAAGCATTCATGCTCACCACTTATTCTGGAAAAACCCTTATTCAAACACTACAGCTAGTTCCAGCTCCTACCAAGGTCGCTGCCGTACATACGTACGAATCCGTACAGTACGGTACAACCGTATGGTACGGTATGTACTGTACAGATCCGTACGCAATCATTTAAAAAAATAAAAATATGTGGCGTGTGTGGCGAGGTGCGTGTGTGGCGAGGTGCGTGTTCAGGCGATTGTAGATAAGCAACCACGTTGCATTTAATTTTGGGCATTTTGTTTGTACTTGCAAAATCGAGTGTTGCCGATGATGAGGACCTCCTGCCCCTTCAAGATGCGAGAGGTACAGGGGAGGCATCAAAGCAATCCACTCTGGGTTCTTGTATCTCATCACAAGCTTGGGTAAAGGAGCGGCAAAGGGTGGCAGAAATGGAGATTTGTCGTACTCTTATTGAGTGTAATATATCCTTCAATGTGTTAAGGACAGACCAATGGAAAAGAATGGTGAAAGCAATTGCGCAAGTACGGCCTACTGAGACGTGGACAGGTCTTGAGTATATGAAGATGCATACATCCATGTTGGATGAGCAGAAGGCCTTGATAGACAAGGCGCTCACTCCTGTGAAAGCAGGTTGGCAGGAGGTTGGATGCACTATTATTTCATATGGGTGGGCAGACATTCGCAAGAGGCACATAATCAATATCCTTGTGTCATCTTGCTTGGGCACCTGTTTCTTGCGTGCCGTGGATGCAGGGAGAGCAGGAGACAGGATCACAGGGGAGTTCATTTATGGCCACATTCGACAGGCTATCCTTGAGGTTGGGGAGGACATTGTGTTGTGCAGGTGGTGACCAACAACGCCTCTAACTGCAAGGCAATGGGTCAAATGGTCGAGGCAAAGTTTCCACACATAGTGTGGACTCCATGTGCTGCCCATTGTCTTGATTTACTTATGGAAGACATTGGGAAGCTTGTTTGGGTGTAGCCCATTGTTTGCAGATGTTGTAAAGATCACCACCTTCTTCCGTAAGAAGCATCAAGCTCTTGCCATCTTTCGAAGCCATAGCCCTTTGGATATGGTGAGACCCTCCAAGACCAGGTTTGCCTACATATTCTTGGTCTTGAATAGGCTCTACAAGATAAGAAATTCACTATCATCAACAGTTGTGGATCCAAGGTGGCAACAGATGCATCATTTAGAGGATGAGCGTACAAAATACTTGTAGAGGCCGATCCTAGTGGATGATGATTTTTGGCAGCAAGTTCATAGCCTTTCAGTTGCACTTAAGCCCGTGTATGTCCTTCTCCGACTTACAGACATGGAGGGCTCAACTTTGGGGCTGGTCTTTCATTTGTTTATGCAAATGAAAGACCATGTTGCTTAGTGCTCCATGATGACTGCTCAACGATAAGCAATAGTTCTAATTTCTTCCTCTTTCTTTGATTTTTATGACTTCTCAATTCTCGATTCTCATGACATGTCAGGACTGACATGTGTACACTATAACCTAAGACATGTATTTTCAATCTCTCATTTTCAGCCGAGGTGAGATCTTGGACATTGTAGACAAACGGTGGACATTCATGAGCCATCCCATCCATGCGATGGCTGCCATGCTCCATCCTCTCTATAGGTCACCAGAGCTATGGAATAATACTGCTTTGAGCATGAAGCAGTCAGAGTATGTTGGAAGGATGTTCTCAGAGGAGGAGCAACTTCTCTACGCCAAGCAGCTCCAGATCCAGGCTCTGCGAGATGAGAGAGCATTCGCAAGGGAAAGCTTCTAGTTCGTCGCACCCAGCAGAGGCGTGCAAATGAGGCTGTCCAACTCATTCACACTCAGATTCTCGAGGCACATGATGAGGATGCATTGGAGCTTGTTGTTGCTGAGCCAGAGTTCGATGAAGAGGGCAATGGTATCAATGATGGAGGCATGCTCTCTTCAGAAGACTCATCATCTTCATCTGATGATGAGATTTGAGACTCTTGCGTCTAGAGTCTAGACAACTGTGGTGTTTCATTGTTTCGCTTTTTGCACTTGTGGACCAGGACATGTGCTATAGACATGATATTTGTACTTTCTTTTATCATCTATGACTTTCATGGTTCTTGCTTATATCACTATGACTGTTAACTGATTTAAACTTTAAGTAATGAGGTTCAGTCTTTATTTTAAGTATTTTGGTTGCTATGTCTACAAATTATTCACGTTAACGTACTGTTTACGTACCTTAAAATTTGTTCCGTACAGAAGTATGTTCCGTACGTACTGATAGTGTGCCGTACACTACGTACCTTTCCACCTTGTTTGAATTCATCCTTTGGTTGGACAAATTCCTTCTTGAATGCAACTTCAAATCCTAGCCAAGTAGTGGTGGGAATAGAATCTTCTTTTAGATCCTTCCACCAAGTCAAAGCTTTCTCCTTTACTAAACCCTGTGCCATTTACAGTTTCTGCACATCAATGAAAGGGTGAAAAGCAAAGTGTGTATTCCACCTGTTAAGCTAGGCATCCACACATTCTTGTGTCTTCTCCTTCTTCTCCCCGCCATACCTTTGGTGCAAAAGACGGAGCAACTACTTTGGTAGCTGTAGATGAGGTGGCTAGAAGAGCTTTCTGCAAAGTTAAAATCTGCACCTTAACTGATTCCATCTCATCATGGCACTTTGTTATCGTAGCCTCAAGGCGTTGTGTCACCTCCAAAAAATTACTCTTTGCTACCGCCTCCTCTTCTTCTTCATGGAACTTAAGATCTTCCCTTCTAGATTTGGGATGATCACTCATGTCATCGACATTATCATTGACCCAAAAGCAATATGAGCCATGGTAAATGAGTTCTCTATGAATCTGGATTAACCTTTTCTTCACCTTTCTCTTGACCCCTCGACCAAAAGTTCTAGCAAAGCTAGATATTGGCTAAAAAATCATGAAAACATCGTCTAGAATTAATCCAAACGAATAAAATATTAATACAAGGCATGCTCGCATTAATAATGTGCGAATAACCCCCATGTGTTTAGTGTGAGTACATAAAAAAATGTACTATAACACTAAATATCCCTCGAAAATAAGAATTCTTAAGAAAAAAGAATTACCATGATCTTTTCCTAATTTTCCCTAATTTTTAGGGCCTTAAAATATGCTAATTTTGAAAACCACCAAAACCCATCTTATGGCACTCCAAACCTATAATTTTTCAGAAAAGTTTTAGCAAATAATTTTGCCAAAATACCATTGGTATTTAAAAAATATCAATTTTTAGAATTTTTAAAAATAATTTCTAGAATATTCCTAATTTCTCATGATAATCCCATCGTCCACGAAATTTCCAATTTTGCTCGATAATTCTCAAATCCAATGAAAATTTAAAAAATTTAATGGATTTCTTAATTTTCTGGGCAAAAAATTAATTTTTAAAAGAATTTGAATGGTCACGGGTGCCCGAATGGACATACCACATGCCAACCACCAATCCCAAATATTCCAAAAAATTTAAAATAATCTTTGTCTAATTTTCCACTAATTTTTAAGCATTTTTTGAAATTTTTAATTTACCCCGAACGCATTTAGAATACGAACGGTCAAAAAATTTCAGAATTCCAATGGTTTTCTCGGAATACAGAAAGCCAACTTTTTTGGGAAAATGAAAAGACAAAAAAAAATGGGAATATGAAAGGTCAAAAGTTTTCGGAATCCGAAACGTTAAAAGATTTTTCGGAATTTGGAAGGTCAAAAAATTTCCCGAAAATGCAGAAAGCCAAAAGGTTCAAGGAAAAAAATTTTCCAAAGGAAAAAATAAAATTTTCAAAGAAATAATATATTTTTTTTAGATTTCTTCTCCCTTTTCCAAGCTTTTTTTTCATTTGAAAATATCTTGAAAAAGAAGAAATCTATTTTAAATATAATAATTTTTTTTGAAAGCTTATAAAAAAACTTAATTAAGCTTTAACTTAAAGCTTATTTGTACCATCATCTGACCCTCCATCTAGATCAAACACAAAAGGAGGGTGCAAGCCATGCATCTATACCTCATTCTCCACCCCTCCTAGATCAAATGGCATGTCCATGGCCATTTCATGCATCCTGTCTACACCAATATAGCTTTCATCCCCTTCTTGACTGCCCTGTAAGTCCAAGACACCACCCATAAACATCAATTTCACATTAAGCACTAGCAGGATCTCATAAAATCCCCTGGAATCACCTTGTCTAAAAACATTCTCATTCAGCATATCAGAGGAGTGCATCAAAGCATCCAACATGTTATCAATATCTTTACAAACATCATCATCAGGCTAAAGGCAGCATATGCACTTGCTCCGTGACATAGCAATTATGGTACATGCATGCTGCACATTCACCTATACTTCTAGATCAAGCTCCACTTATGGCTCATTCTTACATAAATCATCAATGTCCGAGTCATCAGGCAAACTTACCACCACATCATGTAAGAAGCCAAAAACAAGGTTATCTTGTACATTATTCTCCACAAGCTCTTCATGTGCACCCTCCACCACTACATACTTAGCACTTTGCAAGAACATACATTATCAAGATCACCTTCTTGGCATACACAAGAGGCATAGACCTTCTTGGCATCCATATCAACACATGCAAAATCCATCAGAGCATCATCCCGAAGATCACATTAATCTCATCACATTACTCACATCACAAACACTTTGCACCTATTCTACCATACTTTCGTCACACATAATTCCATCCAAATGCATACAAACAACATCAACCTATGAAGAATGATGGCTTATAATCTGGTGAGACTCTTCTGACACTCCATCATCCAAAAGTATGTTTAACTCCTCAGCTGTGTCTTCATCACCTGTGGAACACCTATATCAACATCCTCATAACATGTGTACAAATCCATATACATACCCTTAAGATGAATCTCCTCACTATCTTTCTCACTGATCTCAAGGTTACCACTTCTTGATGAGCAATCTATAACAACATCACTTCACTTTCCATCTCCATGGGCATCTCCTCACTACAAACAAACACAAGGATCCTCTGGCCCTACCTCTGTACATAGCTGCATAGTCATGCACAAAAATTACAAATCTAGCTCATGTAATTGGACCTCTTCCCCATCATCGTCTGAGCTAAAACCATGACTACTAAAACCATTAGAGTAACCCTCCCTTCTTCTGCTCTCCCTCAAGTCTACATGGAGAGTGTGAATGAACATGTCCTTCTTAGAAGAACAGGCAGGTGCTCTTCTCTCTCAAAGGGAAGTGTCCCACCTTCCCCACAAATCTTCAAAACGATCCACAAACCTCTCAAAGACGTCAAATAAATTATGCTTTAAGTTTTTAATTTCCTACCATAAGGCATCAAGGGATTCACTATATTTGTAGTGCTGCACCAGAGCCACCTTAATATCCTCATATGTATGTCCCTAGGTTGGCTGAGCTCTCCATGCCTGGAACCATCTTTTAGCAAGCATCACCTTTCAGCAGCATAGTCAATAAAGTCAACTTATCACATCATCCCTCTCCTTACCAAAGGTGAAGGCTATAAGCCAAGAATTCTTCTAGATCTTCACCAACATGGCCATAAAACACTCGATATGTCATCATAGCAGCCATCTCACCTACTGAGAACCTTCAAGCCTACAAGTAATCTGAAGGGTGCTCTCAAAGCCCTTCTCCATGGGGCACCAAAATAATGATGTGTCGGGGGAGTCTTGCCTCTATAGCTCGTTAAAACACACCACTGTAGGGAGAACACTATCAACGATCACCACAACACCAGCAAAACACAAATCTAGAGTACCAATCTACTCAGGTGATATCCTCTGGCCTTAAGTTGTTGCTGATGAGATAGTCGCACACCTCAAAACCCCTCAAATAGATTCAGTTGACTCCTCCAGCTATCCTCCCAGGTCAGACTTGACCTCCCACAACTCTTATCTTCACTCCTAACTCCTGAGCTAACTTCCTCTGACACCTAGGTGACCAAAAAAGCTTTCAGTTGGATAACTAGTTATTGACTGAAACTCGAATCAGATTCCTAATGCTGGCCCCAATCAGATATTTGTCCTCTATGCTCCTAATAAATCCTCCAACCTAAGCTACCTTCAAAATCCATGCCTCGTAACCTCATAGAACCTGTCAACACCCCCTGCTAACTCCTTGTTGCTGCTGACTGAAATCTGGCCTATCTACCTCAGCTGATTTAGTTCTGAATCAGATCTCACAACTCATGTGCCCTCTGACACTTCCACCCCCTCAAAGTCCTCAGGTCCCACCAAGATTCAACACCACAAACTCAAAATTGATAGCACAGCTGACTGTTTGGTAACCCTGGAGCACCTTCCCCTTCTACTCTGCCAAATTGATCGATGCTGACTAGCCTCTGACAGTTAGACTATAACAAAGTAGATTTGGTGTCACGTGCACATGGGGGATGGGGCCTAGGCACTTGGGCTTAGGGTCATTTACATATGTGCCTTTGGGGGCCTTGGGCTATATGATACATAGGGCTCATGGGCATTGTACACTTTTATGATCATTTTGATTATTACTTTTCTTGGGGCTCTCCTGCCCAAGATTTCATGGTGGACTTCTCCCTTATGAGATGTTAGGATGGTAACCCACACCCATGTTGTCACCCCATGCCTTAAGTGGCTAACCCTAGTTTCTTACATTAGTATCAGAGCTTTAAATTGATCCATTTTCTTGAAGAAAAAAATGAGATTTTTTTTATAAATTTCTTAATGATTGGATGAAACATGAGTACATGCTCATTGTAATTGATAAAATGAAAATAGCATGAGTCATGCTAAACATATTGTAAGTGCTCCTACCTTCTCTTTTGAAGTTACATCCACATACACCTACTTGTACTCTCACTTCAATTTCCTAGCATCTAGTATGCTTGTGAGGGTACCTCGAGCATTGGAGGAGAGGCTCAGGGGGGGAGATGAGTGCTTTTGGAAAAGTGACAAGGAGGGGGATTAGGTACTTGGATATGAAGACATGGCCCCAACTTGTGCCTAGTTTCGACCTAGGTATGAGAGGGTGGGAAGTGCTTGGCCGGGAGATCAGCAAGTATCAACGCTCTACATCAACAACATTCTACATTCGGCATTGCACTGAAGAAATTACATAGGCAAATGCAATTATGTCACATGGTAAAGAGAGGATGGAAAATGGCAATGGCATTATATGAGCCTATGTTACAGTATGATTGGGAAAATGATGCTTTTGTTGGGATGCAAAGTGATGCAAATTTGTTGATGGGGTATTGAAAAGAGTTGATGTGAATGTTGGATATTAGATTGTAGACATATCTACATTGAGATATCATCCAAAATACAAAGGAGATGCTGCCTGATTTTTCCCAAAAGTCCTTCACAAGAGCTAATCAAGAAAATCACTAATCATTCATTGGTGATTAAGGGTTTCTATTGGGCAATCGCACCTCTTGGAAGAGCCAATTGGAAGGTACAAAGAGAGCTATTAATCTTTTGAGTTGGACACCCGTAGAGCACCCAAATTAGGGTTTAGTAGTAAACTAAAAACCCTAATTCATTCATAGACCTTCAGGGTTGTCAAAAAAGTGTCTAGAGGTCTTCATAATACTCCCTTAGGGCTATTCAATGAGCCAAGAACCACTAGCAAGTTGACTTTCAAACCCTCTTTAGGCATAGTTAATACTTTTCATCATAAGCCCACATATCAAATTTCATCTAAATCTGAGTACTCTATGGCCTAATTCCTATTTTCAGTAGTGTCGCATACACCTGAAAATAAAGAATATTAGGGCTATTTAAAAATCTTCTGTTCTTGAATATTTGCATTCTACACCTCGACATATTTTTATAGAGCCCTAGATCATCAAATTCCAACACCATTCAAGCCATCTACTAGAGTTTTCCCTTTGCAGCCATTATGTCAAGTGGGTGTCCATTCAAGCAAGCGATGGCACTTCAAGAGATAAGGGAAGATAGGGAAATGGTGAATGGGTATCTTGTAGGAAATGTTTTTTCCAATCAACCTTCTTCAAGCATATATGGTGTACATGGACAAGACTTCTCTCAAGCAAGGCCAACCGGAGCTTCTTCATTTTCAAAGGCAATGGATGGAAATGCCTATTAAAGGCCTTTATCATTTGAGAGTCAAGACAAAGAACAATATGCTTTTGAATACATAAGGATTATAGAACATTATGATGCAAAAGCAAGGCGTAGATTTTCCATGATGCATGTACTTTTGCATACAATGTTGTTGGAATCAAAGAAGGTGCAAGCTTTTCTTGATTATATGGTATCTACTCAAGTGGCTAGTTTATGGTTCAAAAGAGGAGAGCCATTTACACAAAGATAATTTGCATTCGATGGTGAAGGAGTCACTTGCATGGGACTCAAGGATTGGATTCGTAATTGGGATGCTTATTTTCATGCCTTTCCTTGTGAGACGAGCTTGCCAAAGGTGAAGAAAATGACTTCTCATTTCAAAGAAAGAGCTAGAGGTTGGTGGTTGAAGGAAATGCACAACTATAAATGGGATTGGCAGAATTTGGCATATGATGCTATGCAATACTTTGTGATTACCCAAGAGCAAAATTCCTTTAGAGATTGATGCATGGTATTCTCACATGAGGACTCTCTATCTAGCTATATTGATGCATGGTATTCTCACATGAGGACTCTCTATCTAGCTATATGGAGAAATATTGGTACCTTTCCTTCTTCATTCCCAACATCAAAGAGAAGGAAAGCATAGAGGGTTTTGTGCAAAGATTAGACAAAGATTTCGTGCAAGTATCTCAAAGTATTTTTCAAATTGATGATTGAGGATATTGGTCTAGATGAGATCATGGTGTTGATGGGACTTGTCCACATGCATACCCAAAGGGTCAATTACAAGGGCAAGTTTGTTGAGCTAAGCAAGATAGAAATGATTGAATTGGTGGTACCCATTCTTGGCTACACTTCATATTTAAATAGGGATGGAATGCTTTAGTTCATTTTGAAAGATTTGGATATCAAGAATGATAAAAGAGTTTTCAACCTCAGGATGACATTGAAGCTTTTACTGACATAAATGTCCTTGACTCCTTGATAGCAGAATACGAGGGCTTCATCAGAGCAAGAAACCCACTTTTAAAGCCAAAACTCATGTTCAAGATGTTGATGCAAATCACACAATTTGAACCCACCCAAAGGATCATGCCTAATGCTTATTCTACAATGGAATCACGAAGGTAGCCTTATGTGCCTTACCCTCTCCGTGCACCAATGCCAAATTTAGAAGAGTTGTTACCAATCTGGGGAGACGGCACATTGTGGAAGAACGTGGCTAAGCACACAAAGCTGGCAAACCCCCCACTTAGTCGACCTGTTGGAAATCTGGATTGTCACTTTCATGATTGGCTACTATTTCTGTAGGTGGTGCAAGGCACACCCGGTTCATACAGAGGAGGCCATACAGCAATTACCACAAATGATACCAATCCCCGCATCAAGGATTTTGGTATACAACCGGATTGGCGAAAGGAATATCTAACAATCCCCGAATATAGTCGTCAGTACCAGTGCACCCTGCCAACCCAACGAGTGGATCTTCTCTACATGCCCATCAAGCAAAGGCTCACTCCACTCCAATTCCACGATGCAAAGCCAAGAGATTCTCATGTCTACTATAATTTTCCAAAGTTCTTGCCATCTACCTCCCATATATTACCATCCAACGATAAAAAATGCTCACATGGATACGAGCATGGCATAGAATTCCTGATCCAGAAATCATGGCTGCTGTCAGATTCCTCAAGTTGATTGTAGTCCTTATCGATCAACCAAGGGAAAGGTATGATAGATTTGAGGCAGAACAGCTTCACTTTGACATGAACAAAGGCCCCAATGAAAGAGGCATGATGCTAACTTAGCATCGCCTAATATGTCTTCCCGGCTATAGGCACATCACATTCAAAGACATGGTGGACATCAGGTTCTGGAATTCACACTCAGCATTCCAAAGAACCCTAAAAAAGTTTCAATCACGTCGGAACTTCCTACAAACACGAGTTCGGAGACTAGGTGTTTTGACCTCGATAAAAGGTTTTGAGGACATAACCTACATAGGGAGGGGATGTTAATCCCATTTTGGATTAACAAAGATGCTCCTCCATTTGAGGACATTAATAAGTGTTATGTAAAGGCACTAGATAAACGTTGTACATTATGTGACACTCGCCACACCCAAGGCCTTAGTTAGTAAGTTTTGGGCACCCAAGTCTGAATAAGGGCCAGATGTATAAAAGACAATTTCTCATAATGAAAGGACATAATCCCCCTTTGTGCTATGAGAACCCTTACTTTGTTGAGAGAGAGAGAGAGAGAGAGAGAGAGAGAGAGAGAGAGTGTGCTCTAGTACATGTGCCTCTTTCATGCATGCATGTGAGAGAAAGCGAGAGAGAGTGAGAGTGTGCTCTAGTACATGTGCCTCTTTCATGCATGCATGTGTGTGAGAGAGTGAGAGGTCAATTGCCTTGCATTCGTGGTGCAAGCCACTCTGCGGTGACAGCGTGGAGGTGGAGTTCGGGGGAGTGGAGCTTCCAAAGCGAGCTTGGGGAGCCTTAACGGACATGAGCGCAAAGCATTGGTAAGTACCCAACAATTTTTGTGTCTATTTCTTCTCTCGTTTGTGGTTGTGTGGAGTTCCCTCTTGGGAGGTGCAGTAGCCCATAACATGAAGGGCCTCTTAGTAGCAACATTGCCCTCAATCTCAAAGGCCCCTTTCAAAGTAGATAGATTTGTCTTAAGCTCGGGGACCCTTGTATTGACAACACACTACATAAGAGAATCCTAGGTACTAACTTCCCAAGTTGATGTGTCATCCTTGGAAGTTGTCTCTCAATGGAATATGGTGTTATCTCTTCCTGCTTGTTTTCACTTGCTTCCTTCTTGTCACCCTTGTCTTCTTTAGCTTCTCAAGGTTAGCTAAAGGTCCCGCCTTGTTTGGATCACCTTGCTCATTCTAAGGATCCTCATTCCTAGACTCTCGGTCTCTACATTTTTCTTTTTAACCTTCTACTTTTCTCTAGAATTAGCTTTTGTCCATCTTTGCTTTTTCAACCTTTCTATAATCAAGAAGAAGTGTTGGAGCCAGTATAAAATAACATCAATGGAAACCGAAGCACAATATTTTGAAGGCATTCACTTACAAGAGGCATTATCAACACTTGCCTTCAACTCCAAGCTTGAACTCCAAGGAAAATTCATGCATTGATGGAAAAACATGTAACATTAGAAGTCAATCCTTATAATCATATGCAACGCCACGCTTGACATTTTTTAATGGCATGGTAATTAAAATTTCTATTGGCACGATATGGAAATACTTACTACTTGACAAATTTAAATAGCATGGCCATCAAGCTCAATACATTGAGAAGCCATTTGGACTCTCCATAAGGTTAGGATAATGATTAAAATAGCAACCTGGGGTAACTACATGCAGTCACATGTGGAATCAAGACATCGAGAGATAACTATGGAGAACTAGTGACCTTGGGAACTTACATTGAGGATAGTGTTTTTATAGAGGATCCCACATAGAGCCCATTGATGTTTTGAGAAAATGGGCTTCTACAATGTTATGAGCAATCAAGTTGCAAAATCCCTACTTCTTCATGTGTGCTCCAAAAACTCACACCAATGTCTTCAAGTGAGAGACGTCCTATCTAGGGAGGGGAGGATATGAGGGATTGATTCTTAGTTTATAAGTAACTTTAAGTAATAGAAATATATTTTGTTATTTCTTCTTAATTTATATGTTTACATCTTAATAAACTTGTATCTTGCTCTCTCTTATATGCACCACAAAGGCAAAGAACTCAAAATTTTGAAAGTGGTGGAAGACACGTCACGTGAGCTATTAAATTGGTTGTGGAGACATCATCAATTATTCAAAAGAAAAGAAGGTGGGTTATGGTCCTACTATGAAGCACATTATAACAAGAATGGATCTGTCTTACCATTGGCTTCAAAAATAGCTACAAGCTTATTACAACTTCACTACCCTCAATAAAAATACTCACCATATTTTTACTTATCATCGATATTCTACCACCCCTCACCATGGACTAATAATGCACCACCCGCCCGCAAGGTCCTAGGAGACCAACCATTAAAGGCCCTAATTTTTAATGAAAATGCATTGTGATGGTGTTATGAACAATAGCAAGAGTAGGTGATTCCCAAACCAGTTGTCCTCTCATACCATCATTTATTGCCTTTTCCTTTTACACATACAAAAACCTTTGAGTCATCACTTGGCCACAACATCTCTAACCATTAGGTGAACCAATCTCTTTCGTCACACCCATAGATAGCACGAAATCACGGTCACCTCTTACTTAATAGCCCACAAGCAGTTATGAATGAATATGCCTCCTGCTAACCTTAAACCTAACTCTTTATGTTCTATACCATCACACTACTTCAAATGAAAGCACACAATGTGTTTTCCTTGCTTGTTGAAATGGGAATCATAGCCATGTAATACTCTAATGAAGCCATTGTGAAATGGTCGTCATTGCTATGTACCCTCTCTTGAGAAATCTAATGAAAATGGGCAAAGGAGAACAGTCTTATTGTTGTTGTAATGGAGAACGGTCTCCAGAGCTGTGAATCAAGAGAGAAGTGAGAGTTAGATGGGACCATGAATAATATGACATGCAGGTAATTTTTTGTTTCTGCTATGGATTCCTCTTATTCGATCACAATGAGGATGAGCTTTTCCATTCTTGCGAGATGAGTGTTCTCATCTAATTGTCATTATTTAATTATCAATCATTTATTATAATTGGGGTACACTCTTTTACTTCAGTGTGCATAGATGAAGCAGGAGATACCATGTTGCTTGTAAACGCATGCGAGCAGGCATGCTACACATAAAGAACAATAGTGAGAGAGTAAGAGAAGGGAAAGTACTTCAAAAACTTAGTGAGAGAGAAAGTGAGAAGGTAGAGAGAGTTAATAATATATAGGATATAGGAGTATAACAGGAAGAAAGAAGAAGAAAAAACGTTCGAGGGGATGTGTGTGATGGACTGTAACTAATCGTGAATGTAAGGGTGGGTAAGACTTTTAACATTATAATAAATAAAGATGAAAGTAAACATGGATAAAGTATTGTGTAGGTTGGAATGTCTATATATGGGAGTCATTATACTAAGATGGAAGGTGGAGGCAACCATGTCTTCTTTTTAAATGGAAAATACCCATCACATGTTTTTAGGGAGGATACACTTTGCATGATCACAACCCTATCTCTAAAATCATTTTTAGCCATTGAGTTGTGATTATTGGATATGATATGGAAGCACTTTAAGTCATGGATATCATGTGATTATTGGATATGAAAATTAAGTGATTTGAGGGATAACCATTAACGAAAAATTGGATGGCCATTTAATGTAAACTTGAGGGCCCTCAAATCTCTTTCTCGAACCCAACCCCACTTTTTAGTTCATTATTTTGGCATAAACGAAGCCTTTGTATTTCTCGTTTGTTTTATGTTTTCTCTCTCCCTCTCACTCTCACTCTCTCTCTCTCTCTCTCTATAGAGCTATCTCGATGTTTTATTATAACCTCTAAATTTAAATGTTGAATTTTTTTTACAAAGAGGGTTTCATTGGCAAAACCCCCAATGCAAATTTATTTCACCTTTGCGAGTGAATTATTTTGCTAATCTTTTTTGTATTATGTGTTTATTTTTATGAGTTTTCATTGGTTGTTGTTAATTGGTTGGTTATTTATCCCCTTAAAACGTTTTTCTTGAGGGGTTTTATTAACAAAACCACCTACGCAAAAAATAAAAAGAACTTTTTCCCTAGAAAAACGGTGCAAAAAACCTTGAAGGTATATAATAGATTGATATTTGAACATGATAATTGATACCTCATAAATTCATGATTAGAGATCGCTATTGTCAGGTGACTTCATTAATAGATTATGCATAAATTTAGAAATAAATATTATCATATGAATCCAAAAGACAACAATAACATTGATGAACATAAGATTGCCTTTGATTATAATATTTACCATCAAAAAAAATTTTGGTATACTATGGTCCATAACCATTGTTGCTTCAAACTTTTAATGCTCAAACACATTGTCCAACTCACACTTTTTCTGCAACAATGGAGTTAGCATACTTGTTTAGTGAGGATAGATCTGTGACTACTCAATTAGCATTAGTAAGTCATTCGGGAGGATGAGTGAGCATATTGGTATAGTGAGGATAGATTCGTGACTAGTCAATTAGTAACAAAAAATGGGGTGGTAGAGGTGAGTATAGCTCACATTGATAAGTCATTCAAGATAAAGGAATGCTTTATTAGGCTGCATCAACTATATGGAACAATGGCATTTGATGATTTATCTTTTGAGGTTCCTAAAATAACAAGGGGGAAGAAATTGTGTTCCATCTTAGTACTCAATTTGGAGAAACGTTTGTTGCTAGAGGTGATAGACTATTAAAAGATGAGATGCAAGGATGAGGATGCACAATATGATTTCCTTAATCAAATAGATGACACCAAGGACTTCTTTGAAATGGTTTCAAAAAATAGACAATTTGAAGAGATTCCTTCAACATATAATGAGAATACTTTATTTGAGCTTCCATTCAACAGACATGTCAAAGAGGAGAAGGAATCAACAGCAAATATAATGGGCATATCTGGACAAATGAGGTCACCATTAACATTGTAACTTTTGATGGAGTTGTGAGGATTAGAAAATGTGGAGGGCATTTGTAGTGTAAAAACTCTTTATGATCTCATTTGGAATAGATTGGTCTAGTGAATGAGAAGCACTGGAAAGAAAGGCTTTTGAGGATATGCCAGGTAAATATGAGTGTAGAAATCAATGGCTCTTTGAAATGTCTTTATTGTGGTATCCTACCTTGTTACTGCATACAACAATGTTCTTGTCGACTTTATATTTATTTTCCTAAGGTGATCAATGAAATAAGACTCAGTAGATGTGTGATTAAAATTGGTTTACACCTACACCCTGATGGAGATGATATTGCATAGGAATTTATGAAAGAATTAAGATAAGTAAATATGTAAAACAAGAGGAAGACAAAAAGCTATTCAAAGCAACTCCCTAAAGAAATTATTCTAAAAACAACACTTATTAAGACATAATTAGACACTATGGAGAGAATTGATAATCGTGCATTGACCTCATTGTTGGATAAAATTGCACCAACTCTGGATAAAAGAAGGTAAAATATGATTTTCGATCTCAATAATTGAAATCAAAAATCAAATTATGTCTCATATTCCTTTTGTTGCTTTGTCGGATCTCTTGTTAGAAAAGAAAATCCCAGCTAGAGCATAGTGTATTGCCAAAAGGATTTGATGCCATTTTGTAACTAAAAAATAGATGCATTCATGACTACTTTCAAAGTGTTCAAAATGTCAACTTAGGGATAAAGAGTGGACTAGAGTTAGTTAACAAGATGAGACCTAGCGGAGAACTAAGTAGTCAGTGGTTGTTTTTTGGATAATAATGGCTTACCATGTGTACAGCCTTTAGAATGCAAGATATTGATACCCAAACCCTATTTTGGGAGCTGCTTAACAACGTTATGGAAAAGTAGGGGTACCACATGGCTGAATTTAGGGGATTTATGTGGCTGGCTGATGAGGCCCAGGATAATTTTTAATAATGGTTCAAATAATGTGCTTGAGGAAAAAGAAAGGTCATGCATGTTTCGTTGGGAGCGAAGCTTACAAAGACATGAAAGTAGGTGTTGTGACATGAAAATTTTGCTCGAGTTTTTTACATGTGTTTAGTCGTCGAATACACGTGTGTGTGTGCCATGAACCATCAACATCGCTTATGTTTCCATGTACTTCTATGCGTCGTCTATGGTGACATTGATGTGGATAGTAGGTTTTTTTGGATCTCAATGGGCGTTTATGGAGCGATCTTTTTCCTCGAGTCTTCACATTGCCGGCATTGTTTTGTAGGGTTATTATCGGCATTATTTCTTGTAGGATTAGGCTCTTATAATTTGGGAAATTGAACTTTATTATGAAGGAAGGAGTCCTTATCAGTTTTTTTTAAAAGATTTTTGTAAGATATTAAAAGCTTTGGTTTTGAAAGCTATATTGCTTAAGGCTATATAAGCCTTAGTGGCTTCTTTGTAAGAGAGATGAAGAGATTATTATGGAGCTAAAGCATGTATTGGATATTTTTTTATACAAGCTTTTGAAGGCTTTGTGTCTACGCCAAATTCTTCCATGCATCTAAGAGAGAGAGAGAGAGAGCAAACGATGGGTAGCACAGAAGGGTTGCCTTTAGCTCTAGCGCAAAAGACTTACTAAACACATGAGCTCGTATGGCTGCCTTGGCTAGTGGAGGTGCCTTAGTGCCACCTTGACCCATTGGTGCAAGCTCGACTCTCTCCACTATTACGTCTTTGGTGTGTGTGGTAACCACACCTTGTGGTGTGTCGACCACACCTTGTGGTGTGGTCGACATCCGTTTTGGTTTGGTCACCTAGTTGGCTATGGCGGTATGCTTGGCTAGGGTGGCTTCTTTGGAAACTGGGCATTGAGAGCTTGGTTGGGCCCACAGGGCCACATTTCCACAAGCATTTTGATTTATTTTTGAATTTTTTTATAGCTCGTGCTTTATATTTTGACAAAAAACATAAGTAACTTATTTGATTTCAAAAAACAAAAAAAATTGAAGTAAGGGTTTGGCTTTTTTGCAGGAAACGAGAGCTTCTTAAAGGTGCATTTTGGACTCATCAAATTGAGGTTTACTCAAATGTCTATGCATGATGCTTTCATGTAAACCAGAGGGTGGATTTGGTGTGATGATCTCTGCACCCTCACATTTTTTGGTGAATCCGACATGAAGCCTCTCACATACATGGGTTGTGTGTGAGTGTAACATTGTTTGGTGTATGACTAGCCAGAATCTTATTCCCATATTGTTTCTAGATGTATCCATGTGATGATGGTTTATGGCAGTTCTTGTGGATGTATAAAGATACAATGATTTTGCAGAAGTGTTCGGTTGAAGAATGGGTAAGCCATTTCATCCTATATTTGCAAGTGATTTGTATCTATGATTGGAATGTTTGACTACCGGATGAGGTACGCATGTTTTGTAATGTGTACGCAAGAGCAAGGTCAAATTGGTTATATGCAAAATTATGTGATGAATATTGGAAGTTGAAAGAGGACCTAATTCGGTGCCGAGATTAAAGACAAGCATCTACTCACTAAGGGGAGTTGTGCAAACCAAGGTTTGGAATCTATATATAATGTTGCTACTATATCAAGAGTCACAATAAGAGGAGGAGCCCTATGTGCAACGAGAGGGGGACAAGTTTCAAGAGACAATGGATCCAAATCTAGTGGTATGTTTTGATGTCTTTGAGAGCTTATTAGCATGTGAGACTTCTTCCTTGGAGGCCATGTCAGATGTAGATTGTGTGGACGAGATGCTTCAAGCTTAGTATTTTGTGGGGAACACCTTGAGCAACGAGGATGAGGGTGTGATTGACAAAATCTTGGGCCCTCTTGAAGGTAATAGTTTCATTGATGGTTCTTTCCAAATGGATATGAGTATAGATGCTCTTATGGACCCTATTTTATAGATGAAGATTTTGTTGAATCAGGCCACTTTAAGCTTGGGTGTGGTATTGATGGTGACACAACTAAAGAGGTGGATTAAGAGGAGGAGTCTCTTTTTACCAAAGTTTACATTGATGTGCTCAAGGAGGATGATCTTCTCTCCATGGCAATGGATTTATTTGAAGACCCATCGAGCACAAATTTTGATCAAGTTGGTGCAGATGAAGCATATGATGGTTTGTTTGTTTTTTTGCTACACTTGATGAGAATGATGCTTATAATGTTTGTCTACTCTATTTACCAGTGAGGATTTTGGGTTACATGAGATGCATGAAGTTCTTGAGAATAGTGTGTATATGAAGCCTAATGAACCTTGTGGATTGATGCATGTTGATGATCACATGGATGTGGATTACAACCATTTGAGAAGGATTGATTGCCATGTGATGCGTTTCTACATGATTATTTGCATGGATTCTACAAAGGGGATATTGTGAAGTGTTGATGATCGTATCCATGGATGTAGATTACAAGAAAAAATCAAGCGACACATTTCAAGGAACAAGCACACAAGAACACTAAGGCCAGTAGTGAGAGAACACAATAGGTGTGCAACACAAATTCAACACATCTAGGAATGGATTACATGTGTTTTTGTATAGAACTTTTCCTTTTCAGAGTTCATCAGTAAATGGAAAGTCACATGCAAATCATTACAATTCAAAATTAATTACACCATCACAGTTTAGAGTCTGAACCAACACCAAGACATGTGTATCAAGATTGAAACATATGATAACAAAAGAGAACACAAAAAATCATATGACACTTTTCAAACTTCCTTGATAACATCGCAAGTGGAAACTTTCCAAAAATGCATCAACTCTAGTGGACTACAAAAATATAATGTGGATAGGAAGGCAAAGCCCACCTAAATAATGTGAAGATTAGTATAGCCTACATGTTCTCTCCAAGAGTAATAATACAACTGCATTACAATAGAGTAGAATAGAGTATATATAATGATCAAACTCTATGATTTGCATGAGAGTGACAACACCACTCTTTTAGTACTACACTAGTATATGGGTTAAGCCTCTATATAAAACCTACTAGGATGAGATCCCAAATAGTCCCTCCAAACCCTAGATCAAACCCTAAACACATTCCAGGAATGGAGGCCCATTCATCAATCCACCTTAGAATGAATGATTGGCCTTTATCGACGCCTTCCTCACTTAATGGAGGGGTAGCATCCATTCTATCGTTGGAGTAGACTTCAAGAATTGGGTATCCGCTGAGCTTTGGGTCACCAACATCAATGTCCTCCTCTTCAAATTGAGGTCCTCCTAGTATTTTCCCGCTCAATTCTTCATTGTTGAAAGAAACATTGAAAACCACCACATTGTGAGTTTTGTGAAGTTTATGGGGATTGATCTGTGTAACCTATTGAAGGACAAGTCAAGGGATTCTAACATAGAGAGCTTGGCAAGGCTACTAGATGGAATGAGCTCTGATAGTTGGTTTCTTGAGAGATTAAGGTCTCATAGCACAAACAACTCCGATAGAGCTTTAGGAATGGAGCCGATTAGCGTATTGCATGAGAGGTTTAAATACGCTGGAAAGTACATGGAATCAATATAGTTGTAAGATAAATCCAAACTTTTCACGATTAATGGAAATAATGTTGAAAACATAGTGAAGAAGAAAAATTATGTTGCTCCATCATCAGATTGGAGAGCAGGAAGTAGCTTAAGAGTGTCCAGCATGGCTCCTATGAGGTTGTTATTAGAGAGCTAAATGATGCTTAAACTAGGAGCTAAGATACCAAAGGAGATTGGGATAGAGCCAATTAATTGATTGTAGCTGAGAAGGAGGACAATCAAGCTCCTCAATACATCTTAAAAATCTTGAATATGCATAAAAGAACAAAATGCAGTGATTGAATGAACAAGATGCAGTGATTGAATGTACTTGACAAATCGATGCCTAGTGAAGGGTTGATTACTCATTGCAACCTAGTGGAGTATTCTTCCATTCTCCTTGTCACCATTATAGCAGGTTGACACCTTCTATCTATAGCTACCACCATTACTAATGCTACAGAGCCACCAAACTTTACAGAGGTTCTTAGTCCTCCCCAATTAGCGGCTCTACTAAATTTGCAACACGCACAAACTCAGTCCCAGTAGTAGATCGATAGCCACATTGGAGACAGACAGAGATGTTAAAAAATCATTAGCATGTGGGGAGGTATAGAGGGAGAAAACAAAAAAAAAATTAGTGCCCTCCTGTAGGCCGCATCGACGCGGCCTGCCCATAGGGCCTTTTTCATTTTTGTTGATGGAGCATGATGAACCCATGAGCCTTGGTTGTGAAGGCAGAACACCAGGAAACTACCCATGGGGACACAGTTCATTAGTGTACATGGATATATTCACTTGTAAAGTCGCCGATCACACACTTTTGCATCTTGCAACTCTCGAAGGTATTGTATAGCTCTAGCATAGCCATGTCTCGCAAAGAAATTGCCTCTATTTTGTTAAGCTCCTCAATTTTCATATAGCAATAAAATCCTAAACAAAAAACTTTAAAAAAAGGCCCCGTGGGCAAGCCGCACCACCTACCCACAGGGGCTTTTTTTATTTTTTGTTTAGCCAACAAATTTAATTTTTTTAAGGCCTTATGGGCATTTTAAACAAAAAAAAGGCCCTATGGGCAGACCGTGCCGATGTGGCTTACCCACGGGGCCTTTTTTTAATTTTTGTGCCTCATGTATGGTGATTGGCATAGGAGTGGCGGGCGGGGTGGCGGCAACAGTGATCTTCGAGGGTGGCACTATACTATAGCATGTTTAGGGCTAGGATCACACTGGCATGACAAGGTAGTGTCCCTACATGGCATCCATCTGAGCGCTTTCTTTTTGCCACGTTCACAGATCATAGCATGTTTAGGGCTAGGGTCACGCTAACATGACAAGCTAGTGTCACCTATAGGGCATCCATATGAGCACTTTCTTTCTACCACATTGACAGATCATAGTGTTACAGAAACTCAAGTTTTCTTAATCTCGGCTTTAATCTTGCCCAAGATTGCCCCCGTTAATCCAAAGTCTCCAATTACGATCACCATTCTTAGCATCCGCGATAGATCTTCTAATTGTTATTCTACAACCAGCTCCTGAAGTAGTAGATTAAAGCATCCGTAATTAATCTTGTGAATTATTACCTACTCAATCAACCCATCCATGGACATTTAGGTCTTTAAATTCTTATCATCATGGTCACTTGCAAACTTATGTTTTCATTAATAATTTCAGATTAAATCGACTCTTTTTGTAAATGCAATAGAGTCAATTTGCAAGATTATAAAATCAGCGCAAGGAAAGCATTGCCAAGTTTTTAAAAAACTACCTCAAAGGATGTCACATTCGGCACAGCCTACTTTGAGTTAGTTTTTTTTAAACATGGCAATCCTTTGTGATCATCAAGTGTATGCTTCAAGATGACCAAAAAAGGCAAGATACTTGCCACTCTGTTTTGAACTCTTAGGCATAATTATCATATGGAAGAGACTCTCTCTCTCTCTCTCTCTCTCTCTCTCTCTCTCTCTCTCTCTCTCTCTCTCTCTCTCTCTCTCTCTCTCTCTCTCTCTCTCTCTCACGCGTGTATGCGCGTGCGCACACACACACACATACACACAAAGAACTAAGAAAATGCAACAAGAATTTGTATTTCCATGCTGCATCCATAAAATATTTTATGTATTCTTTGGTATGAGGTATCAATAGTTAGTGACATCATAGAAAATATATCTTGAACAACATCGATGACTCTTTTACTTTTGATATTGAATCAAATTTTCCTTGTTGATGTGTAAACACATTTAAAATGTGTACATGAGTGAGTTTGATGAGACATGTTTGATGCAAGGCTGGCCATGGAGAGCTCTGAAGGCAATTGATAGCATGTACATTGATAAATATTGATGGTGATTGCATGTTTGTGTATGAGGCATGGATTTGCATGTATATGTCTCAGGCGAGATGGTGAGTGAGGTAGAAAAGAAATCACTACCATAGAACATGGTGACATCAACAAATGCATCTTGAAGCCTCTGTGATTAGAAGGAGACACTTTCCTTGAGTTCTTGGAACACTAAATCAACTCCAGACGGTAGGTCTTCTGCTCATTCCAATGGGTTGAGCATCATCCTCCAAGTGCCCAGTTTTCACCTCTACCCATCTTGAAATTAGGAGCCATACATAAACACGAGCCGGTGAACCTTTCGCTCATCACCAGAAGGAGATATTAGTGACTAGAGATTCATGATCTGTTGGAAGGTAATCTTTCCAAGCCCTATTACCCTCAAGCATGTTGTCCAAAATTCGCATGTAATAGGATTCGCCCTCACAACAACAGCAAGTGTAGTTGGTAGTTGGTTGCCTGAAAGTCAGCTAAATCACGTATGTTGACTTGGTGTGAGTAGATTGCGACAAGAGCACATCTTGGTCTTGCATGCGTATGTTGATGGTGACACTAGAAGGGGATATTGGTGACTAGAGATTCATGATCTGTTGTTTGTTGTGGCCAAACAAATGGTGAAGGAGAAAAAAATTTGTTCGTGATAGCGTTAACATTAATGATAAGGATGAGCTTATCATCATTCAGGATTTTCTTACTCATATCATAGATGCAAATGAGATCATACATGGGTTTGATGATTGTTTCTTTACTTAGGATGCACTACTATGGACACTTTGGGGGGCATGCATACTCTTGTTTGCTTGTATGACACTTTGGGGGGCATGCATACTCTTGTTTGCTTGTATGACACAATGGTTTGGTTTAGGATGAGTTGTTTGAGTGACTTCTGTAGCATCAAAGTGAGCTATATTAACAATCCATTGGTTGACAATAACATAGTGTTCACATGGTTTGGTCATGAAGACATAGCTTATGATGATTCTTTAGATTATGTTGGTGAGCAACAACGACATTTTGCCATCAACCTTGGAGGATGTGAAGCATCAAAGAAGGCTCTTACAAAGTGAGGTGTAAGAAAGTGCTAAGGCTAAACCATTAATTGGCCAAATTGGATCATGGATAAAGGATTTGTAAAGGGCGTTGGGTCAATAAAGAGGTCATGGGCATGGTCCAATGTGGAGGCCAAGGCATAAGTGAGTGTGAACATGGGGCATAGGTATTGGCAAAAGAAAGCAAAAAAGACAACTTAAACCTATGCGGGTACCCAAGGTCAGATGGACCTTACATACGATATTAAGTCGGTCGTTCGGTTCACAATCTACTACTAACACTTGTGACACACGCCTTAGAACAGGAGTGTGAGAAGTACCAACATGCCTTGGATCAAACAGAAGCCTTAAAACAAGAGGCATAATCCTTGAAGCAACAAGAGCATGAGAAAGACCAAAGGGCCTCAGAGCTAACGCAAGCCTTAATAAGATAATTGTAAATAACTCAATTATGTGAAGGCCAAGGCAAAAGCCCTAATTGTAAATAACTCAATCATTTGGAGGCTAAGGCATAAGTGCGTGTAAACATGGGGCATATGTATCTAAGACAATTTCAAGCCCTAATTGTAAATAACTCAATTATGTGGAGGCCAAAGCATAGGTGTATAAGACAATTACAAGACCTAATTGTAAATAAGTCAATTATGTGGAGGCCAAGGCATAAATGAGTGTGAACATGGCTCATAGGTATATAAGACAATTACAAGCCCTAATTGTAAATAACTCAATTATGTGGAGGCCGAGTGGAGGCCAAGGAATAACATGGGGCAGAGGTATATAAGACAATTATAAGCCCTAATTATAAATAACTCATAATCAATACTAATTATGTGTTTCTTTACAAGTTTCCATGGATACCTTCTCCCATGTCTTAGAATCCATCTAAATGATGTCTACATGTCTCTAGACTCCATATAAACGAGTCCCATCTCCCTCCCTTCCATTCATGCACACACTTGGTGGTGACATTTACATGACAATGGTTATGAAATTACCACATGGGATGTTTTTAAGAGTGTAATGTAAAATGCCTTCACTTCCAATTTGAGAAATAACAATTTGATTGGTGAGTGGGATGACATGGAGCAACGTTTCGGCAAGGTCAAGGACTACACACAAAGTTCTTGAAAATTATTCTCCATGTGGATTGATTTAGCAAGAAATTCAAGATAATCAAATACATCAAGGGTATCAAACCAAACATTGGAGTGGATGTAAGAGCACAAAGGCCTTCTACTCTCCAAGAATCAATTATGTATGTTGAGATCTATGAAGATAAATATGCATGTAGATGGCCAAAAAAGAGTGAAGATAAAGCTAATTTGCATACTCCGACTTCTGGAAAGTTTGCAAAGTATGCTTCATCAATTCCCACCACTCCTAGGTATCCTATCATTCTATGGTGGTCTTTCAAAACAAAATTTAAAGTTTGGGTCAAATCCTTTCAAATCTTCAAATGGGGATGGAAAGCCGACTAATGGAGGTGTCAACAAAAGCAAGTTTATAAAGGAAGATCGAATTAATGAGTTAAGCAACAAGGGCCTTTACTATACATGTGGTGAGAAGTGGCATAAGGAACATTATAAGACATGCAAGCCTAGAAATGTCACTATCAATATGGTCTTGTCCAAAGTCATTGAAGATGAACATGAAGAAGACAATGAGGCCTTTGGCAATTGCAATGAAATCATGGAAAGTGATGATGATCATGTACTAGATAGGGAGTTTCCTTTTGATCTAGGTGGTACTTTGCAAGAGAATTTGCGAGAGTATGATGATGGAATACCTATGTGTACTTTTGATAGATAAATCATGAAGCCAACTTTGTGCACTTTATCTCATGACTCTTATACAAGATGTAAGGGTGCAAACACCTTGAGACTCAAGGTCAATGTTAATGGTAGAGTGGCTCAAGTCTTGGTGGATAGTGAAAGTACACATAGCTTTGTGAATGCAAAGTCATTATGTAGTCTTAAATTATAGCCCATAGCTTTGACAACTTTTCATGAAGTTCAAGTGCCGAATTGGGCTATAATGGATTGCACAATGATGTGTCAAGAGGTGTGTTTAGATCTTTCAAAAGAATACACGTGCAAAGCTGATTTTCTTGGTCTTCATATGGGACCCATCCACATGGTCCTTGGATGTGATTGGCTCTCAAGTCTTGGATGAATTTGAAGCAAGGTTTTATACGGTTCATGCATGGTGAATGAAATATTACATTGGTTAGAGTAAATGCATCAAAGCCTACTAAGTTTATGTTGGCCTTCTTTTTGACAACATTTTGGTGTATAGTAAGGGTGAAGAAGATCATTTGGAGCATGTGCACATGGTTTTGGATACTTTGCCTGCCACATGGTTTTGGATACTTTGCCTGCCAACCAATTGTATGCCAAGAAAAGCAAATGTACTTGAAGTGAAGTACCTTGGTCATATTGTTGGTAAAGACGACATACAAATGGATCCCAAGAAGGTGTCATGTGTGCAAAAGTGTCACATTCCAATCAATATAACTCAATTGAGAGGTTTTTTGGGACTTTCTTTGTTTTATAGGAGGTCATCGAGAGGGGAGGTATGCATACATAGCCACACCTTTGATGGATAAGCTTAAGAAGGAAGAATTCTTTTAGGATGCAATTAAAAATAAGAACTTTGAAGAGCTCAAGAGAATGCTTAAATCGGTCCTTGTGTCTCTCGACTTTCCAAAGCCATTAAGCATAAGGGTGGATGCATGTGGAAGAGGCATTAGTGCTGTATTTTATTAAGATCATGGGGTTATTGTATTTGAGAGCTATAAATTGGATGACAAGGAGACAGAGTTACATGTGTATGATCAAGAGATGAATGTCGTTTTGCATGTAATCAAGAAGTGGAACCATTATCTCTATGGAAGCCATCTCTATGTGAGAAGTGATCATAGGGTACTCAAATATTTTTTATCACAACCGAATCTATCTCCAAAGCAAAGAAGATGGGTGGCCACTTTGTAAAACCATGATTTTGAGATCACTTACACAAGGGGGAAAGACAATGTTGTGGCCCCGATGCTCTTTCATGAATGTGGGTTTGTTCCTTGAATGCAATCTTGGAGGTACATTAAGATTGGGTCATGGACATTCAAGAGTAATATCTATTGGATGAGGAGGTGTCACAAATGGGTGCAAAAATTATACCAAGGCACCCATGAAGATTTGCCTCATTTTATGAGCTCAAGAATGGTCTCTTGTACTATAAGGATAAGATCTAACTTATATCTAGTTCATCATACACGGCCAAAGTGATGGAGGAAATGCATGCAACCCCTTCGATGGGTCATTTGGGTCTCTACAAAACTTTTTGGAAGAGTTTCCTTTGGAAAGGGATGTGTACGTGCCATGAAGTATTGGCATCGGCTATGTTTCCATCTACTTGCATGTGTTGCCTATGGTGGCACTGATGCAGATATACCTATTTTGTTTAATCTCAATGGGCTTTTATGGAGTGATATTTTTTACTAGGTCTTCACATTGTCAACATTGTTTTGTAGGGTTGTTGTCGGCATTATTTTTTATAGGATTGGACTCTTGTAATTTGTGGGATAAAACTTTATTATTATAAAGGACGAGCTTCAATACTTTTTTTAGAGATTTTAATAAGCTATTAAATGATTTGTTTTTAAAAGCTACATTGCTTAAGGCTATATAAGCCTTGGTGAATTCTTTGTAAGCTACATTGCTTAAGGCTATATAAGCCTTGGCGAATTCTTTGTAAGAGAGATGAAGATATCAATATGGAGCTACAGTGTGGACTGGGTAGAAACTTTTGAAGGTTGTCTCTACACCGAATTCTTCCATCACCCAAGAGAGAGAGAGTGTGTGTTTTGCTTTGTTGCACATACCATAATCATGATCATCGCCGCCAAGGTCATTGTGGATGTTCTCACCTTCATCACCTTGTAGGCGGCGCACATGGTTGTGAGCAAAGGACAAGTAGCGTGGAAGGGTTGCCTTTATCTCTAGTAAAAGGATTACTATGCATGCAAGCTTGCATGGCCGCATTGGCTAGTGGAGGTGCCTTAGAGCCTAGACCCGATGGCATGGGTTCCATTCTCCAATGTTATGCCCTTTGCTCCTTTGGTGTGTGTGGACCACACCTTATGGTGTGGCCAGCGTGCCCATTCTAATTTGGTTGCCTGGTTGGCTAGCGGTCTGCTTGGCTAGGGTGGTCTTTGTGTAGTTGTGGTACAATTGGGCATTGAGGGCTTGGTCAGGCCTATAAGGGCACATGTCCACAGTCATTTTGAATTATATTGCAGCTATGCTTTATATTTTGACAAAAAACACGAGTAGTTTATCATCTTCTAGAAAAGAAAAATATATAAATTAAGGGATTGACTTTTTTATGGAAACAAGAGCTTCTGAAAGGTGGAATTTGGACTCATTCAGTTGAGCTTTACTCAAAGGTCTATCTGTGTTTACACTCATAGCACACTACCTACGTAATGTTTTCATGAACACGAGAGGGTGGATTTGGTGATGATCTCCACACCCTCATAGTGTGTTTCTCCACAATGGAAAGAGGTTCAAGATGCGATGTTAACAATGGAAAAATGCTCCATCCCAAAGATTGAATTAAAGAACCTCCCTGTATGGCTAAAAAACGAGCATGCAAAGATGACAAACATTCCTATATTGGAAACATGGATAGTGACATGGCATGAAGAAGTAGCACATTGGGGAGAATATATGATAAAGGTATATTTTATTTTATATGCTAACAATTGTTGTTTTGATGGTGGATGATCGACTGATGCAAGAAATGGAGACTAATGAGACAAGTATTTGACACCTAGATGGAGGATTTTTTCTGGTGACCATTTTCTAGTAAGTGCTTGGAATCGGGTGAGCGGATTCCAAAAAGATTCCCTTTTCCCTCCATGAAACTAAAACCAAGTTCATGTACATACAACTTTCAAATACAACTCTTCAAGAAAAACTGTTGTACACCATTGTCTTTACTTATATGGGGCTCGCTTGTCCTCTTGGGTGAATGCACAAAGTAAGCGAACGGTGTTCGCTCCCTTCCACACTTCCTTGAGCAAGAGACGCCCAGATGCATCATCAATAAAACCATGGGGTCACCATATCACAATTAAGCCCACCACTTGGTCTTCACTTGAGAAATGTTATCATCACTACCATGAAGTGGTAAGGATGTGAGACATTTCCATTCTTGTGCACCATCTACGGTCTTTTTCTTGACCCCCGCATTGGTGGCCTCCCTCGCGATACACATAGCAACAACTTCAATACTAATATTTGATGAGGCCATCACAAACAATATGAAGGAGGGTTATGGGTGGTGTAATCTACTAACAAGGCTTAGCTAAATGGTGATTAACAAAGTGCTATGGAGCTTATCTCTATATTTATAGTAGTGGGAGAGGTGTACTCTACTTTTGCATAAAAATAAAAATAAACACCTTTCTTCTTTTTTAATGTCAATAATAAAGGCATCTTCCTCAATTTTCTACACCATAATAATAAAGGCATCTTTTTGTACTTTTTGGGGAAGAGCGAGTATGTTTTGTTCTCTTTTTTTTTACATGCAATTTTAGATAAGGCTTCATGTGCTATGGCCTACCTTGCCTCTCTCTTCTCTCTCTGACTCTTTGTTCCCCTCTCATTTCCCTAGTATTTCTAATCGTTCAATGCTTGTAACACGAATACCATTCATCAATAGAAGACCATGTTTCGCAATACAATACCTACTTAAAAATGCACAATCAATAGCAAGGGGGAGGAGAGGGAGGGAGGGATTAAGAGAAAGGTATTGCACAATCAAACCATCTCCAATGAGGTTGCTTCCACGAAGGTTACAAAAGTCCCAAAATACTATAGTACATGAAATAAGAAAATTTGCCATGTGAAATTCCATGCATTTAATGGTCTAAATTAGGATAGGTCCTCCGACGAGGCGACAAGGCATTGTAGAGCTCCAAGTCTAATAGGATAGGTTCTCCTCCAAGCTCCAAGTCTGATAGGATAGGCTGGTGGATGAATATATTCTCGTTCTAGCTTAAGCCAAGAACCTGCAAATAAATGAAGTATAGGTGCTTACATGCAAGATACAGCTTCTTCTTGGATTCTTTATTTGCAAAATCTACACACGTATTATACGGTTCTTCTTTCACATGCACATCGTATTTTGCAATGTCTACATCATCCCCATGCGATTTAATCTTGAAAACTTTATGCTTGTGCTGTAGGCTCTGTACTTCTTATACCACTATAGCTTTTATTTCAAAGTGGTCTTTATTTTTTATGCCACTTCCTCTAACATCGACGTGCGATATTTGACTCTTATGCTATTTCACATGCATGAGCCACCTGTCTCTGTGTTAGTAGTGGATCCATATGGTGGTTATTTATTACTTGCTATTGTAAAGGACCTTGTAGCTCCCCACTGCTACTAGGTGGGGTGGGCATAACACCTTTTGCATTCTTGCTCTCCACTTGATATCAACCTTCCCATAATGAATAGACCTCCTCGTCTCTATGTTAGTAGTGAACCCATATGGTGGTTCTTTATTACTTGCTGTTGTAAAGGACCTTGTAGCTCCACCCCGCTACTAGGTGGGGTGGGCATAACACCTTCTGCATTCTTGCTTTCCACTTGGTATCCACCTTTCCATAATAATAGACCTCCTCGTTTCCCATAGCAACTATCCATATCTTGGGTGGTGGATTGGGATTTGGATCTATGTTGGTGTCCATGATATAGCAATGAAGCACGTGATCAGGGTAAAACCACATCCATTGTCTAATGAGACCATTAGGGTGCTTGTTGCAATAGCCTTCAAATGATGGTGCATACACACCCTTTGCAGATTCGGCTATGTATTGCCTACACCTCTTACCACCACGAGGCATTCCACTGTATGTGACCTTGCTTGCTAATGCATGTCCTTTGGATTGCCCACATTGCTTCATTTACCTTGCGCTCAATAACACTAAACTCTATGACCTCTGCTATTCTTTTAGAAGTACTAGTTGTATCATGCTCCTCAAAATGATCTTCCATAGCCTCCCCGCATACTTGCAGTCTCGTACATGCGCATTATACTATGGACGATGCGTGTCCTCATTATCAATATCAATGACCAAAGCGGGCTGGTCTCTTGTGACTATCAGACCATTTAGGGAGTAGGCGCCTTATACATGGGTGTTCCTTCAATTACCTGATTGACTATTCGAACCACTTGAGCTGGGCTTGTACATAGCCATTCTTTTAGTTTCTCCAAGCTTGGTCCTCTCACTATGTGCTTGCCTTGAGAGTAAGAGACTACCTTAGTGAATGCATCATAGAGAGAAATCTTGCGTCTATATCCTTCCCCTACAAGCCAACTCCCTTGCTTGCTTTCTACTAGGTTTGTTCTTGGGGTATTTGGACCATCATTACTTCTCTCTATTGTTGTCATGACTGAACCCAATGTGCTATGCACACCTCCCACCAATTCAACTAAGAGTCTATTGTGCTGAAATATTTCTATCCATCACATGACCATTGCACCATAATTGACGTATTAATCTAGCCTCTAATAATGCAGTTTCACTGATAGAAGCCATGCACCACTTCTCGCACATTCATCTTGAGCTGTGATGCACACATACTTTGTTGTGTGGGTAACCATGCTCTGCTCCCAATGAAATAGACATGACCTCTCCCTATCTGTCAGGACGTTAGTTTTCCCACCATTGGACACATGATGAATTGCATTCCAATTAGCCTCTACCTCTTCTGCCCACCATGAAACCAAATAAATATGCCCTTTCACAACCATGGTTTGCCATCACCTCATTGATGTACTAAAATAAACATTGGGCCTCCATATCCTCCCCTTTCATTTCACATATCATAATTGTTAGAAGATCCTACATGTTGCGTGAAAACTCACGTCATTTACAATGTAACACGGTTGAAATTCTTTAACTACATTTATATTGACATTTGTAATATGCTAACTTGACAAGCCATGGTCACCTAGTCTAATGTTTGTCGGGTGTGGTCAAACTATATCCATGCATGTTGTAGGTTCCCAAAGCCGGTTCGTCGCATTCCATTCACCAAATCCAACCCAGAAGTAGGTCCAATAGTGAACATCTTGAAAACAAATCACTTCTCACCTATGGACTCTTGTCCCAACCGAGAACCTCCTTCCATGGAAAAAGTCATAAGTGCACTCTCATTTCAGCTTTAGAAGTGCATCGAAGCCAAAGTTCTCCTTAGAAGGCCCATGTCGAGCTATTGTTACTGATCTCCGAAACCTATTAATCAAATTTTTCAGGTTTCACACTTCACTTATCTAGATTTATATAACTCATTTACAACAACAGAACTATCCAACCAATTTAATTTACCAACTGTCTTCCACTAGTGGTCCCGTCTCCTTTGCAATGTTCATGAACTCTTATGTGAGGAGCCACCGTCTTGCATTAGTACTACCGTCATGATTTTTTTTGCTACACACATTTGTACCTTTCTTGCCCCAGCATTGTGATCTACTCCTAACACCCTGGGTAACATTTACTTTGTCCTATCAGTTAGTGTCTTTGATGTGCTTGCTTGTACATTATGTTGATGGATACCAATATGTATCATTAATTGACTCATCATCTCATCAGATGTGCTTGCTTGTACATTATGTTGATGGATACCAATATGTATCATTAATTGGCTCATCATCTCATCAGAGGGCATCACATTATAGATTTAGCAATTGCTTGTGTTCAACATCTCATAGGTGTTTGTTATAATATGCTATAGTCTTGATGGAGTTTCATCTCTTTATGGTGTCTTTATAAAAAAGTAGAAATGATAGTGGCCCATGGTGTCTTGTGCTCAACATCTCGTAAGTGATGGTCATAATATGCAAAAGTCTTGGAATATATTTGGACAATATTGGAAGTTTCATGGTTGTCCATTGTCTTTTTAAAAAAACATGCTATGAAATTGGAGAGAGAACAAGCGAGGTAGTAGAGATAGAAAGAGTAGAGAGAGAAACCGCTCGTCTTAAAACTTTTAAAAAAACACTCGTTGGAAAATGCTCACCAAAAAAATACACCCCACCTAGAGATGATCTCTCAAAATCGGTCCCATGGAAGTTGGTTGGCTTCTCAAAATGGTGTGAAGTATGTGACATTGGTGAATGCTTACACCATTCATGTGACAATCTCTTTACTCTGCAGAGTGCCAGATTTCATGAATTTTTGAAAGGTAGATATTTGGGGTACGGTCCAAGTTTACAAAAGCTCTGTAAGTCCAATGTTGCTACGGGGGTTGATTGCCATGCAACTTCATTGATCTTCCTATGAAGTCGTTGTGTGGACATGGGGCAGTGGGTGGGCAAGAATCCACTGGAAAAATGCAAACAATTAGGAGGAAGCACAAGGTATTCTTATAAGAGCTTATATAGAAGAATGACTCACATAGACCAGAGTATCAATATGTGCATCAACCACCAATCAATAAGAGACATTCTTTTGTAGGTGCATTAACCACCAATCAATAAGAGACATTCTTTTGTAGGTGCACAAAGGGTTGACAACCATGCAAATTCATTGGAGGATAACGCGCATAGGAGCACATGGCAATCCGTAGAAGTGAGGTCAACTACTCTACGGATACTTGGAGGATAGAGAGATGAAATGCAACCGATTGATTAACAAAAGGGGGAGAAAAAGAAAAAATGGGATTGCTGCACCTTTGTTCTTTAGTAAGATCAATACACCAGTAGGGATTAGAAGAAAAATGGTATGGTTTTGTGGATAAGGTTGACCACACATGAACCCTTCTAATATCATCTAGGGAACTCCACCAAAGCTTCCTGAGAAGTGGCTATTGAAAGAGGTACTTGCTTGAGTGGATAAGAGATTGAATCCTTTGTAGTAAGACATCCTAATATCTCAAATGTGGATACAGGATTGAATCAGAGAGGCCACTAATGCATGATGGAGCACTTGTAGAATACAAAAACGTGGTCACCTAACGAACATGGACTCAAGAATCAATTCCTCTTTAACAATGAACTATGAGGTCCTGAATGTAAATGTAGTGCTGGTGGGGATAGAGAACATTTGGAGTTTTTTATTTCCACAAAGGACTCTTAAAAGAAAGGAAACCCATATCATGTCAATATTTTAGTGTTTCCATCTTGCACATGCAAGGACCTTATGTGTAGAACTTGTAGAGATTCATGCCATCTAAAGAATCTTTACTACATATATTCTTGGCATTTGGGATTGGATACAAATAGACATATGTTTGTTTGTTCATTAAGCAACATTAAGTAAGCATGTACTATTTTAAGTCTTTTTCTCTATGTATTAGGGGATGTTCCTTTTTGGGTTATTAGTATGACTAAATGGTTGGATTTAGGGTTATCGATTACATATCCAGGTGCTGTTTAGGATTGATGTTTTGAAAGGAAGTATGTATATATCATTGAAAATGTAGTCCATCCTCCTTGGGATGATCGATAGTATATCATCATATAATGGATACGTCTTTTGTTATTTCTCTTAGCCATTAGTTACACTGGTAATCTTTTTTGAAATGATCGGCTTACTTGAGACTAAATATATATACCTATTTTTTTGTCTTTAATTTAAAAGTATATGTTTCTCAAAGAAAATAGAAAAATAGATGACAATATTTTGTAATAGCCATTGCTCGATGCTTAGACACTTAGAAGTTTTCGCTTAAAAAATGCTCATCCTTACTAGGAAGGGGGTGATGTTAACCCAGTCACAAAGTAGTCAACGTCGAAGACTATATTATACACAATTTTATAGGTTTTGATGACCAGTGATCCAAGAAGTAAATCGTCAAAGGGTCAACTTGGATTTGTCTCTTTAACCAACAAATTTGGTTAGATTTGGATCACTTACTAAAAATAATAGTTTTCATAGATAGTAAGCTCGATCATGGTGGCGTTCAAGACAAAGTTTGGGCAAGGTTCAAGGCGCATGTGTAGCCATGCGGTTTGCTACTCAATGCCAAATTAATGCGATGATCCTTGGGTATCTCAGGAGGTTGGTAGCTCCATTTGGCATAGATGTTTTTGTGTCACTAAGATGGCCCCCTTTCCTACCCTTCATAAGCAAGCTTGATTTTTGATGGGGTGCCTCACCTGTCCAAAGAAAAGTAGGTCTTCTACCTATATCTAAAGCAGCTTGCTCATGGATACCCTCGCCACGTGTCACAAACTTTTACCTACATGCATCTACCTACATGGCAGAACCACCTCTGTCATGGGGCATTCAATGCACCCTGCGCCCGTCTATGCTCCCAGCTCCTCTCCTATGCATCTGCATCATTGACCACGCCAATTCTCTTTTCTGCGTGCATGGAGGTGCCCACGTCGCAGGGCATTTTTACTACCACCGCCCTCCATCCCTCTACCGCTGCTGCAAAGGTTTGCATGAGGGCAGACTGTCGCTGCCCTCAATTCCTCTATCGCCTGCAGACTGCTTAACTGCCGCCACCCTCATTTCCTCCCTTGCCTAGACGTGGATTCAAATTGCCTTTCAGGTTAGTGTCGCCTTTCTGTTGTGTTTTCTCCATTGCCCTTTGGAAGGCTGCTGCGTTTTCTCCCTCGCCCTCTGGAAGGTTCTCTCTCTCTCTCTCT